>NW_019735464.1:1301861-1331899 GCF_002891405.2 Cryptotermes secundus
ATTATTATTATTATTATTATTATTATTATTATTTCTTCCTTATTCCATTACATCTATAGTAGGCAAAAGCCTTAGATACAGAATTGTGTCAATTTATCTTGCTAATACTCTTAAGCAATTGTCAAGAAGATTTATAAAATAAGACAATGTATGTTTACATCATAATACAATTTCTCTCTAGCATAATACATTCAAATTTATCATTGATTAAAATTTACGATAAAAGTTTCCATCAAAAGTAACAGAATATTTTGGTCATATAGCTTAAACATATATAACAAATCCAACATATAAAAACATTACATTTATAAAATTACAAAATTACAATTTCATGATGACCACACATCACTCGTCCCCAGTCCAATAATATATACAATCAGGCCTCACACAGACAGCCCAAGCTGTCTGGACAACACACACAGGTGGTGGGAAAACCACTGTTAAACCCACAACCTGCCACTCCACACACACTGGAAAGCCATATCATCCAAACAGTTAGATTAGAAAACATTAAAATTCACAACAAAGACAGACATCACACACACCACCAAACCTATGACAAGCAATTCTCAACTAATGTATAATTCACGTACCCAGATCATTTCCTTGAATTTATCATGTTAATAATACATACTGCTTCCAAGTTATCAGAAGCACCATAATCTCTAACATGGATTGAACTCAAGTGGACATTTCAAGTGTTATAAGATTTAAATGTCTTGATAAAACCTTGGTCCATAAGTTGTGAGACTGACAGGGTGTAAGGAGGTAAAATATTACCTCAGCAGTAGAATGGTTGAATTTCAGTGTATTATGTTTGTGAGCAAGCTCATATGTGTATGGCATTTACATCAATTTTATGCATTTGGCAAATAATTGTTTGCATTTATTTTTGCATGTATGAGCAAATATGGGCTGCGCCATAGCTCAAGCGGTTAGTCGCTGGCTTCCCATCACAGCGACCTGGGTTCGATCCCGGGTCTGGTCAAGTGGGATTTGTGGTGGTCAAGGTTTTCTCTGAGTACTTCAGTTTCCCCTGCCAATCTTCATTCCACCAATTGCTCCACAGTCACCCTCACCTATCATCTGGGGCTGGTACAATAGGCCAGAAAGTGGCCGCAGTACAAGGGACTTAGTCCCACCCCACTAGCAATAAAAAAATGAGCAAATGTGAATTGAACATAATTTTAATGTGCTTATTTCCCCTTCTGGAAAGTTCTTATTTGTGCTGCATCCTATTACTGTGTAAAAATTTGTTCATCTTCACATATAGTTTCTTTTCACAGATGCCAGTTGCCTTATGAATATGACAATGCCACATACAACTTGCCAGAAATCAACATGACTATACCATGGGACTCAAAAGCAAATAGCTGGTCAAGTTGCACACGACTGGATGCAAATTTTACTCCAGAATATTTTAATTCTAGCATCACAGCAAACAAGTCTGTGAAATGTGAGAAATGGATCTATGACACTTCAGTATATAAAAGCAGTGCTGTTACTGAAGTAAGAATAATATCAACAAAAGACTTATACTGCTGCTGCTGCTGCTTCTGCTTCTCCTCCTCCATTTTCTATCACTGTTTTTGTTTTAAATGTGTTGATAGAACTAGCTGATGTACTGGAAGCAATCAGGAAGGGAGGAAAGAGCTGGTGAAAAAAAAGAAGATATGGGAAGAAGTAAGGGACTGGGGTCTTTTGGTCCATTGACCCATATCAAATGTAAATGATGGTAAAAGAATAATATACTTCATGGAGCAAAATTCTTCAGAAACTGATACTCACTCAACTAGGCAAGAATCTTCCTTTCATGGAACCCAAGTGTTCCTTACCATATCTACAGCATCCTGCCACTAGACCCTGCAAAGGCCAGGTTAATGTTTTCTGGAGTGGGATGCCATGTATTCCAGTAGATATTTACCAGTCTTTATGACGAATACTATCTCATCTTCCAATATATCTATATTCATTTCTATGCCTGGCTTAATTTTCTGTCCTGAAAATGGAAGTAGCATGTTCCTTTGAAATGTCAGTAAACATGTACTACACTACATGGTGTCATATCCTGTAAGACAGTAATAATCATAGTCACTACCATGAAAACCTCAAATTACAAAGATTAATCCAGTCCACACCCTGACACTTTGTTTCAATATATATTTTAATATTATTTTCCCACATAACAATTAAGACTTCAAGTGGTCTCTTCCTTCTGGGACTTCCGACTAAAATTTTAAATGCATTATAAAATAATATTTGTGTACATTTCTTGGTGGTTTGTAATAATTAAAATGTAAATTCACACTGAATTTAGTTAGTTTTGATGTTCAAATCCTTTGAGATTTCTCTTCGTTCATTCTTGAAACATGCCCATATATCTTATTCTTTTAGTCATTAATTTATCATCCAGTGGTCTGTATTTTTAAATTTCCTTTAATGCTTTCATTTATTCTTCTCTATCTCCTGGTTTTTCCTTCTGTTCTTAGAAATCTCATCTCAGCTGCTGTTAGTCTGCGTAGTCTCTGTGTGTACCAATGCACACATTTCTGCTCCTTAATTTAGTATGGGTCTGTAGTAACTTCTAAACAAACACATCTTTTCCATATCATTCAAAAATAATTAATAATAAAATTATAATGAAAGGACCATTATTTATATTATATTGATATTGTTAATTTGTTTCACAGACTGCAGCAAAAGGTCGATTTATGTACCCGATGCATCAGGACAGGCTTCTTTCCACATGTACCAAAGATATACAAGGAAAAAACAACCAGTTTTGAAACAAATACTGTCCATACCATTTAAGTTATTGTTTTATTATACAGCCTTCCACATTTTTTATTGAAATCTACTTGTTTGTTATGTTGTATTCCAAAATGGTGCGTTTTTCTTCACAGTTTAACTTGGTTTGTGATGATGCTCACTTCCGTGTCATGGCCGACTCTTTATTTATGGTTGGGGCCTTACTTGGTTCAATTATATTTGGCGATATGTCAGACAGGTAAATAGCAAACGCTTACTTAAACATGAACTGTTGTCAATATGTATGAATGGCATACTGAATACATGAAATTCTTATTTCTCAGATTTGGCCGTAGACCTATCTTCTTCTTGTCCTTGGTATTGCAAGTGGTCTTCGGTTTACTAGCAGCAGCGGCAACAGAATATTATACTTTCATGTTGTGTCGGCTTGTAATTGGTTCTACAACATCAGGAGTGTTCTTGGTAGCATATGTAATTGGTGAGTATATGAAGTTTCATGATGACTAAAATTATGATAAAACTTCTTTGGTAGATCAACTGTATCATTTTTGAGTAATGGAGGAAGGATTATTACCATTTCAGTTTTCACCTGCCATTTTAAGATAATTAAATGTAGGGGGATTATGATGGGGAACAAAGAATGAATGGAAGGGAAGAAAAATATACTAATTTTTTTTATTTGAAGGTGTTGTTTAATGAAATTACTTGTGATATGAGATGTAAATGGGAGGATACTATTAAACTGGAGCTTAGGAAAATGTTGTACTTTGTGTCCCATAATGAGAGGACTTTCTTAAGTCATATGAGTATCTACTGACTTCCCATTCCTCAGATATTACTATGACTAAGCCTTTACTTTTGCTTCTTGCATGTATGTATTGCAGCTATGGAGATGGTCGGCCCTACTAAACGGCTGTATGCTGGAGTGGTTTGTCAATTTTTCTTTACTACTGGCTACATCCTGACAGCAGCCTTTGCTTACTTTATTAAAGATTGGAGGATTCTGCAAGTTGCGCTCTCTGCTCCAGGCATTGTTTTCCTGTGTTACTGGTGGTATGTATACATAATGTATTTGCATTAGACGCAGGTTGGGGTTGAATAGTGAGAAATGTCAAATTATGTTCTCATCACATTTTACCTCTTAGGTAATGAAATGAAATAGGGTAAAATACTAGGGACATGTAGGAAATGAGACAAATATACAATATGTTAGTTGAAAATCTCATGTAAGGACAGTATTTATGAGAGCCAGTCATAAATGAAATACAATATAAATCCAGTACATCTGGACAAACTAGGATAGTTCCTTCTGGCTGAGGAAGGTATAGCACTGACTTCAGCAAGCGTTGTCAACTATTCCCTAAGTTTAACTCCTCTACCATGCAGCTCATTTCATTACAAAAATTTAATCTTTTGAACATTTTGTTTGATTTTCATTAAGGGGAAGATTTTTCATTTAAAGGCCACATCCAGAATGGTTTAGGGACCTGCTAGCCTTCTATCCAGACAGTACTGGATGCTAGCTTCTGGGAGTATAAAGCTGACCATTCCCCGGTACATACTGAAAAAAAAAAACCTTCATGGCATGGCTGACCATTCCTCTTTACATACTGATTAAGAAAGCCCTCATGGCATGATGTTAAGACTTGAACCAATTAATGTTTAACATTTATTCAGTCTACATATTTTGATACTGAACTTCACATTTGTGTGGATAGCACTCCTGCTTTATATTCCAGAGACTCCATGTTAAAAACTCATTCTAGAGACAAACTATCCTGATGTAGCTTTGTTGTTGTTTCCCTGAGTCCCTCTGAGCAAGTGTTGTCTAAAATTAGGCCATGACCAGTTCCTTCTACTGATGCATCTTTTCCAGTCAGTTATTCACCGATAAACTTACCATACCAAGTCTGAGCTACTAACACCATTGTTAAAACAACCCATAAAAAAGAATGAATATACTATATGTAAAATATAAATTTGTAGTAACATTTCAGGTTTGTCCCAGAATCTGCACGCTGGTTAATAACAAAAGGCCGTGGAGTTGAAGCAAAAGAAATACTCCTTAAGGCTGCAAAGGAAAATAAGGTAACCATCCCTGAAGATATTTTGGATAACCTTCTGACCAAAACTGGAATGGCCAATGGTGATCTTCCAAGTGAACAAGGAGCAAGGGAAAAGAAAACAAGAGCAAGGAAGGCCACACTTTTTCATCTCTTTCATTATCCAAATCTTCGCAAGAGAACATTGGTCATCCTATTCAGCTGGTAATTACATCAGCATGATTTCATAATGGTTTACTTTTGAGATTTGCATCTTAACATTTCATCTGAATATAAAATTAAAGAAAAAAATTAATTGAATGTACAACAGAAGGAATCTTTTATACTGTTCATATATATTTCTCTAGTATAGTAACTTATTAGGCACATATAAATGTCCATTCTTTTAACAGAACATCAATATTTAAGTCCTGACATGAAAATGAATTTATTCCTGTGAAAGGAAAGCATCCTTGCAGGATAATACATACTGTCTTAGTGTCTACATAATAACTTTAAATTAATTGGATGAATTTTTTGCAACTTGGCAGGAAGTTCATGCTGATGTCTTATAATTTTTTTCAAGTCTACCTTCAAATTTATGGTACAGCAGTCTTGTAACGTTAATAAATTGATATGACATTAGAACCCTTAGATGGTCAGAAAAACGAATATCATTCCTCACTTCTGCCATATCAGTTTGTGCCCACAAAGTCAGAG
This sequence comes from Cryptotermes secundus, assembly GCF_002891405.2. Taxonomy (NCBI): domain Eukaryota; kingdom Metazoa; phylum Arthropoda; class Insecta; order Blattodea; family Kalotermitidae; genus Cryptotermes; species Cryptotermes secundus. The sequence continues at coordinate 1,307,393 of NW_019735464.1, forward strand.
AATTTAATTTTAACCTGAAAAATGGTCACATATTCATAACTGAACGATTTATAAATTACAAAATGCAATGTTATTTATTATACGATATTCATTCATTCATTTATTGTATATTCCATAAATCCATATACATAGATATAGAACCAGTCACATAGTTAATATAGTACAATACAAATATAAATATATATGTACAGTTTATAGTCATTAAAATAGATAAAAAAAACATGTGTTAAATTTATATCAAAAAAACAGTCTTACATCACTATACATAAAATTATGCAATATTAAAATTGTTTATGCTATTATCCTTATTTCTAGGCAAATTTGTTACTAAAGAATTCATCGCATGTATAAAAAGAGTTTTGCAATAAAAATGTTGTCAACTGAATTTTAAAATTTTTCAAGTCATTAGACATAGATTTGATTTTTGGTGGCAAATGATTAAAGATATTTACCCCCCTGTAACATATTCCTTTTTGGAATTGTGTTAGACTAGTTTGTGGATAATGCAGATCACAAGTAGATCTGGTACTAAAATTATGCATTTGTGAGTTGAATGTGAACAATTCCTTATTTACTATAACAAACAGAGAGCTCGACAATATATATTGATCTTGTAGGGGGAGGATATCCAATTCTTGAAACAAACTACGGCACGATGTTCTCTTTGTTGTATTTGTTATAATCCTAATTATCCTTTTCTGCATCCTAAACACTTTTACACTATGCAGGGAGTTACCCCAGAATATTAATCCATACGTTATTATAGAATGTACATAGGAAAAATACATCATTTTTAATGTCTCCAGTGGTAAAAAGGATTTAACTGATCGGATTGCAAAACAGGATCTGTTTAACTTATCAATTACTGCATCAATATGACTTTCCCACGTTAAAAAAATTTTCAATTTTTAATCTCAGAAACGATATATTAGAAATACTTGGAATTTGATTGTTTAAATAACTAATTTGAACATTTAAGTTTTTACTCTTTTTAGTTCTAAACTGTAGAAAATAAGTTTTTTCATAATTTATTACTAGCTAATTTTTCCTAAACCATTCATTTATCATCTCAAATAATTTATTTATTTTAATTTTAAATGTCGCAGGATTCTTATCAAAGATAAGGATACTGATATGCAAGATATATCTCTGTATTTATTAATTCATAACAGTCCTGTGACTTATAGCATATAATATTAATCTTTGTTCAGGGATTTTATGTAAGAATAGTCATATTGGTTTAATGCACAGAGACCATATAAAATTTGAGATTTTTACAACAGTGAGTATCAAGATTACATTTTTTCTGGGATGTAATACTGTATAGTTTGGTAGATAGGTACCAGTGTTTCAGAAGAACCACCTGCCTCTGTCTTCAGCATAGAAGATTACCTGAAAATTGAGGCAGCATTTTTTACCAAACAATGGTACCATATTCAAAACTACTCAATATCACATTCCAGAAGATCATAATCGTGGCCTTTAATCTCACACACAGATATTGGATAGATGGGGGAGGGGGAATATGAAAATCAAAGTTTATAAATATTGTTAATTAATTTCAGTGTGGATTTATTTTTAATGAGGTAAGTCAGAATCTCTCAACCTTCCTGTCTTTTCTCTAAAGCACCTATAAATTAAAATATGTAAAATTATTATTTTACTTCATGATTCTGCTCAAAATGAAGTTCTGAGGGGAATATGTGGACCTGAGTGGGATAAAGGTACACACACATGGTGGAAACTACACAGAAGGAGCTTTACATTTTGTACAATTTGTCTCATTTTATGGATATTGCAAAGAAAGAAATTCATACAAAATTTTGATCTGAAAAGCAAAAGGAAAGAAACTTCTTCTGACAAAGTGAATAGATGGGGTTATAATGAATGTGTTAATTGGACTGAACTGACTCAGTGGTAGGGTAAACACAGTGATTAACCTATTGGTTGAATAACAGTAAATCTCTTTAGCTAAATTATTTATTGATTGTGGTATGAAGTGGATTTAGTTAGTGGAATTCTGTTTACATTTGAAGGGCCTATTTATATCATGTTATTGCCCCTTTCAGGTTTGTCAACAGTGGGACTTACTATGGGTTGTCATGGAACACCTCAAACCTTGGTGGCAATGACTACATCAATTTCTTATTGGCAGGGGCAGTAGAGTATCCAGGCTATGCATTCCTTCTGCTCACTCTCAACAGATGGGGCCGCAAAGCTGTACTCTGTGGCTGTATGATTGTGGGAGGTGTGGCTCTGCTTTTGACAAGTGTGGTACCTTCAGGTAAATCCAGGTGGAAAGAATGCCATCACTATATTCAGCAGAGATTTCCAATATGTTAAGGTCTTGGATATCATTTTTATAATAGTGTCACATGTATGAGTGACTGTAAATTGGATTGGTGACTGGATTTATTAAACACTTACAGATTGTACTGCAAGTAACTATAGGACTATCACTAATACACACACTCTGCAATTCACCACAGCACACACTAAATCATCTCAGGAAGGTCGCGCCATAGCTCAAGCCGTTAGTCGCTGGCTTCCCACCACGGCGGCCCGGTTTCGATCCCAGGTCTGGTCAAGTGGGATTTGTGGTGGACAAAATGGCGCTGGGGCAGTTTTTCTCCAAGTACTTCGGTTTCCCCTGCCAATCTTCTTTCCATCAATTGCTCCACAATCACCCTCACCTATCATCTGGGGCTAGTACAATTGGCCAGAAGTGGCCACAGTATGAAGGACTTAGTCCCACTCCACTAGCAATAAAAAAAATAAAAGTCTTCTCAGTCTGCTGTATCTTTGCCAGTGATTGCCTGGTAATGGCTTCCACCATAGCTTCCTTAGCTTCCATATCCACATCCTTACTGGCCGGCGCCTGTCTCACAACTAACCAAATTCTAGACTTGTATAAACTTCTTATAACACCTTGGCATGGACTGCACAGAAAACACCTCTCCCAATAACTCTTCTATTGTTGCATCATACAGCTGTTGCATGGACTGCATAGAGAACACCACTTCCCAATTAGTCTGCTGGTGTGTGTTAGGAATATGTTGCCTAGCAACAGGCGTTGTTTACAGAGTCATTATTTACCAAGGGGTTTACATGCTACAGTCCTGTTCTACGTGTATTTTGTATGGTGTAAAACTTGGTCTCATATCCTAAGGAAGAACATATGGTAAATTGGGATGTTAGAGGGAGAGGTGTGAACAAAATACTTTGATCTAAGAAAAATAAAGAACAAAAGGATTAAGGACATTGCATGATGGAGCCCCTCGATAATTTGTAATACCAAAAATACTTCCTTACCACCTCAGGAGATGATGATAAATAAATAGGGAGTAATGATGAAGTTAATATTAGCAGGAGAAAATGGAATAAACTTGGAGGAAAACCTGGTCCAGGGCCATTTAGCCATCATGAATCTTACATGAAGTCAACCAGGATTGTATTGGAGTCTCCACTATGAGAAGCTAACATTTAATCCTGATTTGGCTTATAACCTTAAGGTGGTTAATGAAGGAAGATGATATGGGAGGATATGTAGTACACATGGGAATATGAGGAATGAATGTATAATTTTGGCCAGAAAATTTCAAGAGAAAAATTACTTTGGGGACTAGAGAAACTTGAAACCAAAAGTTATGCAGGAGTTAATAAAATTAAGAATATAAATTGTATAAGGCAGAATCTCTAAAATACTATTACATGATGGAGTGACTCTCAACAGGATTTTGGATTGGAGATTGGATTTATTGACCACTTGAACACACGGCTCATGACTACAACTAATTATAGCGCCATTGCTAATCTCCATACTTCACAAATCACATCATGCTAAGTGTTTTCAGTCTGTTGTGTCTTTACCAGTCGTTCCGTGGTAGTAGCTACTAACAGTGTAGATTCTTCAGCTTCCATGCTGACTTCAATACTGTCTGGCAAATATCCCACAACTCTACTATTGCTCCAGTTGTCTAGCTCCCAGGCTGGCAGCTGTCTTACACCAACCTCCTAGTCTTCTCTTCACAGACCCCCTTACAACTCTCTTATAACTAACTTCTAAACTTGTCTTATTGATAATCTCTTGGCATGGACCATGCAGAAAACACTGCTTTCAGCAGTTCCTCGATTGTGGCATCTGGATTCGTTGTCACAGGAACGTGTTTATACGTGAAGGTGTTACCCAGGAACGGCCACTTATACTTACATGAATATGTTGCCTAGCGGCAGATGTTCTTTGATTGTTTGTTTCGAGGTCGTTACCCAATAGCAGGTCTACATGCTGTAATATAATATATAGTCTATGTCTAGAAATATGTTCTTATATCAAGTGATGTATGAAAATTAAAAATTATCAACCAGACATGAAACAAACATGTCAAGGCATGAATAATAATATCAGTACTGTTATATGAACTGAATTTGCAGATATGAACTGGCTCATTATCACACTTGCAATGATTGGAAAGATGGTCATCACATCTTCATATGGGACAGTGTATGTTTTCTCAGCTGAGCAGTTCCCAACAGTTGTACGAAACATAGGAATTGGTGCTGCTTCTACCTCAGCTCGAATCGGAGGAATACTTGCGCCTTATACTCTTCTTCTGGTAAGTTAATTTAAATTGTTTTAAATGAAGTTTCACTAACAGGAAATCTGAAATAAAAGGACCAAAAGGAAAAAGGCTCTTTCAAATATGTGGATTTGCAAAAATAAAAGTGTGAAGACTTTATACTTCTGCTGTTGTCATCTGATTTCCTCCACAACCAAGCAGTGCATACAATTCAAGCTGTTGTGTTTTAATCTAACATAAAAACAAACATTTCATTGTTGGATTTGAAATTCAGACATTGGTGACTAAAAAGTACTGTTTTCTGGAATGTGACATCGTATAGTCCACTAGACTTTTGTCAAGGTTTCAGAGGAATGTCGGTGAACTCCTGCAAGAATATACAACCTCATGTCCCAGAAGATATGAACATTAAAGGAGGTTCCGGTGCATCTGTAAAATGGAAATTGTGCAAGGTCCTAGTATGGTAGTTAAACTCGGTCTCTAACTTAGGTGGAACAGCATAAATTACATATAGATATTTGAAACAAGGACAAACTAAGTGGGCAGTTTAAGATCTGCCATAATAAAGAAACACGTGCTTTATATACAAGGGGTATTCAGAAAGTAACCTCCATTCATTTTAAGCAACTAATGTAGGAGCGGGGCAGAATTTGCACATGCAAGGTAGCATCACATGACTCACTGCCTTATATGTGATCACATAACTGGTCACCTAGTGTTTGTTCTTGTCTCTACAGAGTGAGTTATGATGTTTCCTGTGATTGATAATTCTGCCAGCTGTGAAATTCACGCTGTTATCCATTTCAACTTGGAATTGTTTGACCACCTTCCTTGCAGCCCTGATCTTGCTCCGAGCGACTACCACTCAATTACCTACCTTAACTATCACAGTTGCAATCACAGCTCTTCTACAGTGAAGAGGAGTTTATGGATGATGTCAGAATGTGGCTGAGCTCACAGGTGGCAGACTTCATTGACACAGGCATACAAAAATGTATTCCCCGATATGACACGTGCCTCAATTCTGGTGGTGACTATATCAAGAAGTAGCTTAAGTATCTATACATTTTTTGTATATAATAATTTTTTTCTCTAACAGCTCATTGGGGATTATTTTCCAAATATCCCTCATACATCAGCTACTATCAGGACTGTACTGCTCCAGTGCAGAGTAAACTTTCCATTTGTGTTTATGCCAACTTCTGATATGAAATTTGTCATGGATGGAGGACTGTATTTTTCGCAGGGTGACCAGTGGCGTCCTCTACCGTTGTTAATATATGGTGCACTTGCCCTTTGTGGAGGTCTGCTGTCTCTCTTACTACCAGAAACACTGAACAAAAAATTACCAGATACAATTGAAGAAGGAGAAATGTTTGGAATAAAGTAAGTAAAAAAATACCCCAAGATATTTACATGATAAATATTACCAAAAAGTATTTATCATTTGCAATCTTGTTTTATATTTAAGAGGTCATTGATTTGAATCTTAGCTTAGAGACCAGCTATCCTGACTGAGAATTATCATGAAGTTCAGTAGTCTCTTCTTGTAATGCTGGAGTAGCACATTAAAATCTGTCATGACCACACCCTTGTATTCCTTTTTGTTTTTGTTATTCACAATAAACTTACCAGTCCATGCTATATAAGAACCCATGCAGCTAAAAATGTGTTATTAAATAACCCCAGAATCAATCAATCAATTCATTCATCATATTATCTTTATTCCTGATACATAGGACCTCTTAAGCTTTCACACAGCCTGAGACATCTTTAGTCATTACTGTGAGTTTTGTGAGCTTTATTCATTCCTCTGATATTTATTAGATTTTTAGTTTGTTTATATCAATCTTATCTACATTACATTAGTATAAAATTCCATTACATGTTCACACACTATAATTTTATTATTCATTTTCAGACACAAAGATGATGATGCTCTGGATGGAAACATGGATGATGTGTTCAAGAACTGAAATTTAAGTGACAACTTTGAACAGAAATGATCACTCAAGAAGAAATATACGTCTCATGTTTAGAATAGGTAGTATTATTTCATCACATAAACCAGCTTTTACAGTACTTGTATTATGTTAATAATATTAAGAACACAGTCACACTTTTGAAATAAGGCAATTTTGATATTAATATACTCTATATGAGGATGTATTTTGGAGACCAATTTATTCTATTGTTATAATTAATGATATTATGAAGTTTTATATGCATCTGTTTGACAAGTATGTGTTATCTTTAACACAACTTATTTATTTATTTTAATCCTTCTAATGGAACATTTATTATTTTGAAATAAATTTTATGTTTTATTTAGTTTATAAAACACACAAATATCAACTAACATAACACATTTCAACTATAAAAGCGAAAGTCAGTTTGACAGACCAGTTAGAAAAATCTCGTAACCTAGAGTTAGTACACCTATGCACTTGATTGATTGCTGTTTTCAACCAGCAGACCAAATGACCAAAACCAACCTATTTAACTCTTCTTCGACCAATAAACATTAAGGAATTCTCAGTTGTTATGGAGTCCTATGGTGCAACTAAGGCAACAAGAGCCTATTAGGAGCCAATTCAAACTATCTAACATCTTAATTCCTTTAAAATCCATTTCAAAACCCTCCTATAGTTTAAATGTTGGACTACCATGTATCCTCTTTGAGTAGGCTTACCAACTAACGCAGTAGAAGTTGCAGTATCCTGCACATCCAGGACAAGAAAGTTGCCATATATAATTCTCTAGATGTTAACCCGGCATTAGTAAGGTGGGGTGTCACAGACCTCGAAGATTTTAATTTGACTGTAACTTTTTAAAAACGTGTGGCAGTGAGTCGTGCCTCAGTGTAGCTTCCCCCCCGTAACCCACTACTCAATGCCATAGATGACAGGCTGTTGTGTGCAAGCACATTTAGTGTACAGACGTGTAAATTGTGCTGGGGTCCACCAGACCCCACCTTACCAAAAGTGTGACTATATTTTCTTCCAAAAATTGGGTTGTTTTCATGTATATTCTACTACAATATTATCATAACTGCTGTGTCTTGTATATTCTTACATACCAACTATAAGCAGATACGTTTTCAGAAATATGTAGAGGGTATTTTGAGAATAATATATTTTTTACCAGATGAGTTATGAGCATGAAGAACAGAGGTTACGTCAACTTATAGATGACGCTTTGACAGATGAACCATTTAGCCAAGATGATGATAGTGAAATTCATTTAGAACGACTGTGAGGAAGAATCCACAGAGGGAGCCTTTTACTTGGCGAAGGATAAGCAAACCAGATGGAGTAAAAACAAGTTAGGATCTCAAATAAGAACTTGAGCACATAACATAATTAGCCAAGCCCATGGTGTTCTGGGCAACACAAAAACTGCAAGATCAGTTTTAGATTGAGATATTTTTTCCTGATGACATGATAGACCTAATTCTGAAGAATATGAATGCCAAATTAGAAAGAAAGCAAGTAAATTATGCCAAAAATAATAGTGTTCAAAAGAGTGACATGAGTGAAATAAAGGCTGTGTTTGGACTTTTGTATTTAGCTGGTTTTTAAAAGTCTAGTCACCAGAATCTGGACGATCTATGGGCCATGGATGGTACCAGTGTTGAATTATTTAGAAGCACAATGTCACTTTCTCGTTTCCGTTTTCTTCTTAGACGTCTGCGATTTGACGACCGAAGTACTAGAACTGAATGAAGATCTTAGGACAAATTGGCTCCAATTAGAGAAACTTTTGATAAATTCAATGACGTATGTGAGTCTGTATATTCTTTAGGAGAAAACGTCACAATTGATGAAAAGTCAGAAGCATTTCGTGGACAATGCAGTTTCCGTCAGTACATTTGAATCAAACCGGCAAAGTATGGGCTGAAAGTATTTGCTTCGGATGATGCCTAGTCCTTTTATACTTCTAAATTGGAAGTTTACGTTGGTGCACAACTCAAAGGCCCATACAAGTTTCACACACACCTTCTGAAGTTTTACAAGGATGATTGCACCTCTATTTGGAACAGGTCACAATGTGACTTTAGATAATTGGTTCACAAGTTACCCATTGCTTAAATCCTTGTTAGAAGATCATAAGCTAACTATGGTGGGAACAATAAAGAAAAATAAAAGAAAACTACCACCTGAGTTCATCAATACAAAGCGAAGAAGCCCAATGACTAAATTTTTGGTTTTCAATGCAATATCACCATAGTTTCTTTGTGCCAAAAAAATATAATGATTTCCACATTACATTATGATGATAATGTAGATGAGAGAACATCTAAGCCAGAAAACATTCTGTTTTACAACAAAATCAAAGGTGCGGTCATTGTAATCGTTGGAATGACTGGGGTTTGTGGGACCCCACCTTACTGCTTTTGTTACATATCCCCACCTCACCAGCACTGGGTTAAACACTATACTTAATATCTTCATTAGTGTATATAGCAACCTCATGGACAGACCTAATGATTTTGTCAGTTGATACCCTGTTTTGTTTTCCCTGCCACACTTTCTATTCCCTCTTCATTACTACTTATATAACATCGTGTATATTTAATCTAAACGAACCGGCAAGACACCAATATTTCAATCTTTTAATTGTCATTTCACAATTAGTGAATTTCCAGTTAATAGAACTTTCCAGATCATCCAGTGCCAGATATCTCAGCTTTTACTGTACACTGCTTCCCCTTGTACAAACTTAACTGAAATCTTAAAAATTTCACTGTTTTTTTTTTTTGACATTATCAACCAGGAATTATGGAATCCGTCTATTCGATGCATCAAAAAAATTGCAAACTTTCATTGGAAAATAACAGTATTATTAATGGTACTGTCTTCAGGGCTGTGATGCCATGTTGTTTGTACTGCTTTCATTGTCAAAAATGACAATGGAGGCAGAAGGTTCCTCCATACTATTGTACACGGTATCATATACCAGAAGAGAGCAATGTAAGTAAATGTACTGTAACATAATGTAATATCCTTCCAGAATGAACACCATAAAATAACTTATGGTTGAATCGTATCATTCTAGTTGATATTTGTATGTTTCATGATACAGTAGAAAGCTGGATTAGTTGACCACGCTCAGCTGTTGGCATATCACAGTCTATTAAAAGGCAAACTTAAACTGTACTTAAAAATATTAACTTATACTAAATGTCTGCACTGATATTTCATCTTTATCAGCTGCAATAATCATACTGGCATGATACTGTAACCAGAACTTAATTAATAGCAACAGGCTTCACATTAGAAGGCAACTGTACGAGGGTCGTACTGAAAGTCATGAGTAACAATTTTTTGTAAAGTAACATTTTTTATTATTGACAAACCAAATACACCATCTCAATCTACAGACCTTTCTTTATTTTTCCACATAATCACCACTTCTTTATACACATTTCTTCCAGCGTTCTTGGAGTTTGAAAATTCCCCTTCTGTAAAATTCCGTTCCAGCAATCCGAAGACACTGACGCACTGCTTTCTGAATTGCCTCCCTTGGCTCAAAACGTTGTCCACACAGCTGATTCTTCATAAATCCGAAAAGATGGTAGTTGGAGGGTGCCAGATCAGGGCTATGGGAGGGGTGTGGAAGAACTTCCCACCCTATCTTTGCAATTGCTTCCAATGTGAGGCGAGCGGTGTGGGGGCAAGCGTTGGCATGCAGGATGATGATGTTTCATCCCGGACATTTATCGCGCAATGCACAACGGAGCTTGTGCAGCGTCTGGACATATCGAGCAGCATTGATGGTTTGCCCAGGTTCCAGGAATTCGGCCAGAATAAACCCCTCTGCATCCCAGAAGACTGTGCCCATCACCTTTGCAGCTGATGGCACTGTCTTTGCCTTCTTTTTGATAGAGAATGCAAATAGTGCCATTCCATACTCTGCCGTTTCGTTTCAGGCTCGAAATGGTGAAACCAGCTTTCGTCAGCTGTCACAATACAGAGCAAAAAATCATCGCCTTCGTGTCGATATCTCTGCAGCAGTTCTGAGGTGATGGCTTTTCACTGACCTTTGTGGTCTTCAGTCAACAACTGTGGGACCCAACGAGCACAAACTTTCCTATAGCCCAAGCTTTCAATCATCTCCTTTATTGCACTGTGCCCTAGTCCAAGTTTTCGGGCTATTGTGTCCACAGTCACATGCCTGTCATCTTCAATGATCTCATCCACTCTTTCCTTGTTGCGTTCAGTTGAGGCTGTTTGAGGACAACCGTTCCGAGGCTCATCTTTGATGCTGGTGTTCTCATCTTCAAAATGTTTCACCCATCTTCGAACACTGCTCGCACCCATGCACACACTTCCATAAGCATGCTCAAGTCTTTGGTGAATTTCTGCAGCAGGGATTTCCTCTTTCAGAAGAAATTCGATGACAGCACGCTGGCGAAATGACATATCGTTGTCGGCCATTTTGTTAGGAGTGATACTGGTCACGTGATGAAAGCTATTGACGTCACAAGACACTCAAGGTTAACACAACAGCTGGCTCCACCTACACTGTACTCTCTTTCATCTGCTGTTCCCAGGTTGCATGCAAAAAAAAAGTTGCTCATGACTTTCAGTATGACCTACGTATTAAAGTAGGAGAGGACTGATATTATACTCTTCAATTAAAAGACGAAAGTTGACTGTTTTTGTATTATAACATTATACAACTCACTTGTTAAATGTTGTGTATGAAAGGAAATGAAGATGTCCTAATTTGATTTTTCTTTCCAAGCTACTGTTCAAGGTAAGAGACTTATAGCATGAAGAAGTATTACCTTTTTATGTTACATAGAATTCATACAATTTGGTAACATGTTTAATGTAAAGCTGATAATATATATAGTAATTTTTCTTTGTAACATTGTTCATCTGTTTCATGAGTGATGCATGATTATGTGCCAAATAACTGTGTCCTGGACCATATGGACTCTTTGGGCATATTTACATTAAGTGGTAAAATAAACTCCTTATGGGTACATGTTGTTATGTCTCTCAACTTCTGTAACCTTTGATGGATCTGACAGAATTTTTTATGGAAAATTCTTCATTATATATTAGTTGCAAAATATAAACTTGGATATTGCCAGGCAATTATATTTTTTTTGGAAAGTTTGTATTTTGTGTGTCTCATTATATGTACGTCAAATTTAATAATTCTACCAATAATGGTTTGTGGGTGTTGATGAAATACATATTGTGACATGTCTAACCGTTGGTGGGCAACGGGAGGTGGAACAAGTTACCACAAAGACAGACCCTTTATAAACAGTCGGTTGCCAGGTTACACAACAGTAAGGATAGTGGTGTTTCTCCATGCCATGCCAAAACGCGCTGGTTGCTACGCAGCAATAAACAACTCTCGGCAGTGTTGCCCAGCAATGCCTGTAAACACAGCGTTTACACAACAGTGAAGTGAGGTGGGTTTTCCGCTGTCCGACTGAGGATTTATAAGAGACTGGAATACCTAAGCAGTTAGTTGAAATATAGCAGCAGCCGCGGGAATAAGAACCGAACGCGTGGTTAGAAGATTTTATGTGATAATCTGTGACAGTGAGCGATAACTGAGAAGTCAGCCAGTGAAGACTTATTGTGTGACCTCAAGATTTTATGTGTGCTGTAGTACAATTATATTGGGAGTGTATAATTCACAGAGACTTGTATAGCGGCTGCTGGCACCAGACTTGCCCTCCAATGGATACTCGTTAAAGTCTTCAGAGTGTGGTCATTCCGATTACAGGGCCTCGGATGAGTCCCATATCGTTATTTTTTTCATTACCTCCCCGTGCCGGGAGTGGGTAATTTGCGCGTCTGCTGCCTTCCTTGGATGTGGTAGCTGTTTCTCAGGCTCCCTCTCCGGAATCGAACCCTGACTACCCATTACCCGTTACAACCATGGTAGGCGCAGAGCCTACCATCGACAGTTGATAAGACAGACAATTGAAAGATGCGATCCGCCTCCATTTATTCAGAGTCACCAAGTCACCCCTTGTTGGTGTCTCCACCTCATCGTGGTGAGGGGGTTTGAGTATGCCAAGGACCCTGAGAGCTATACCAGCGGTAGCATAGCTACTGGCAGGGCCTCCCTTGCTGGACAGGTCAAAAGGGTAGGCATCAGATGAAGAGAGACACCAAAAACGAAAAACTAATGCCGGAAGCAGTGACCTGAAGCACAGAGCAAATGATGCTCGAGATGGTTCAAGTTCGTATAGCAACAGGCGTGACCAGAGTGATTTGAACGGCTGTTGTACTGCGATGTGGAAAGCAAATGGAAAAACTACCACATTATCGGTTTTCCTGGATAGTCTCTTTCCGAAAACAGAGATACCACGCATGCGAGATGTTTCCTCTGGAGACAATGATCGCATTAAGTGGAAGAACTGTTTTGGAGGAGACTGTGGACCTGTCATCTGACAGATTACTGATGATGATGTATAGCTCCCGCGTTATAAAAACGTGAAGACTACTGAAGATAGACTGTGAAGAGAATAGCGTGTAGGGTTTGTAAATTGTGTGAACATGCAACAGTGTTATAATTAATTGTAGCTTGTTAAGTAAACCAATTAACAATCCAAACATTGTCTTCAGTAGCAAAACACGTTACAATAGTTTAATTCTATACAGATTTTTCATATGTGGGTCATTTTTGAGAAAATAGCCAAAATTGAGACTGAAGTAATTTAATATTTATACCATCAAACATTCACAAAATAAAACCATACTTCATTCAAAATCACACATTTCTTAATTGAGAGATCAAGTCTATGGAAACTATTAACTTTGAAGAAAGCAGTCTTCTGGGATTTGGCACCGTGTATATGTGGTGTTAACCNTGAAGTAATTTAATATTTATACCATCAAACATTCACAAAATAAAACCATACTTCATTCAAAATCACACATTTCTTAATTGAGAGATCAAGTCTATGGCTACTATTAACTTTGTTTATAACTGCTGAATGGCAGCACACATATAATATGGAATGCCTGATTTTGCAGACACGCCTATCACAGTACTTCCAGCATATCTGATCTAACAGAAGGAGAATATCTGAGACTTTCCAGTGTGTCTGGAATTTTATTTAAACAAGTTTATTTTATTTCAACCAAACTTAATGGCATAATGAATGTAACATAATGCATTAAATTCTCCTTAACTGAGAGTCCTTTGTTTTTATGATATTTTGTTTCTGTATGGTAAGTAATAAAAAGGAACAGTAAATGAAGTATCTGTCATCACATATTTGTTGGGAATCATATGCACAGTTAAGGCAAAATATTTTAAAATATTCTTACTTAAGCCTCCTCCAGCACATAACATAGGATAATAGTGGCACGAGAAACCTCAAGTGATCACAGTGACCATGTACGATCATAAAGTGTGTACTGTCTTGTACTGTTCACATGCTGGGATCATGTGCTTGAGTTCCAGTCAAAGCATGAATGAATGTCTGTGTATTTTCTATATTAATGTTGTCCTGTGTATGTAGAGGTCTTGTGATGGGCTGATTGTCTGTCCAAGGAGTCCCACAAAAATGTTTGTACTTAAGTTTCTGAAACCTGGAAACTGGAGGCCTTAGACCGCATTGGTCCACAGTGCCATAAAAGAACAAAAATCTCAGGAAACACATAACCACAGAAAAAGAAGGGATAAAGGCTGCTATTCTGTTCATCTCAAATGTACCCTTTTCTCTCATGTATTTATGTCCTACTGAAGCAAGAATACAATTTTTATATGAAGATGGCTGAATGAACATTAATTACATAGTATAAATGATCACTCATTATTGCATAATTACTTATAGTATACTGAAGCCATTTTTAAGCATCCATATAATCAAGATTGAACTATAAATCTTATATTTATGTATTCTGTTTTAACATTCTAATGTGAATAGCTGTTCCAACTGTATATTACTTGCATGTATATGTGAAAGATAACATGTCTGTTCAAAAAGAATTAAATACAGGGGGGTCCAAAAAAAATGTACTCGCTTTGATAGTCAATATCTTTGCAACAAAATGACATGTAGTTACAATTCTTGCACAATACTGTAGTGTAATGTTTTCTCAACAGATGGCAAAGGTCACATGAATCACGTGACTGTTGTGCCGCATGCACGCTGCAAGCAGAAGACAACAGCAACAATGGCTGAAAGGTTGTTCTTTGAGCAACGCAAGGCTGTATTGAAGTGGTACTGGAAGTACGAAAACATTAAAGAGGTACAACGACAATGGCAGAATGAGTTTGGAACTCAGCTACCAACACATCAAACAATTGCTCATATTCGGGATAAATTTGAAGCTGACGGTACTGTTCATGATGTGCATAAGCAAAGATCTGGGTGACAGATAGTAACAGGTCCAGCTTCCAGTGCTGTGGTGTTGCAACACTGGTCAGGTGTACTGCAATACGCTTCAGACATCGATTTTCCCTGCCATTCGAGAGCTGTTTGGAGATGAGAAATTTTACCTACAACAAGATGGTGCTCCACCTCACTACCATCGAGATGTCAGGGCGTACTTGGATGACACTCTACCTGGATGATGGATAGGTCGAAGAGGTGCTATTGAGTACCCACCATGGTCTCCAGACCTAACACCTCTCGACTTCTACCTATGGGAAACCTTGAAGGATGAAGTTTATCAACAAAAGCCAGCTAAACTGAACGCGTTAAGAGAAACCATTGAAGCGTCGTGTGCAGCCATCACACCGGACACACTGACATTCATAGTTCGCTCAGCAGTTCGGCTGCATCAACGCTGTTTAGCCGCTGATGTTTGTCACTTCGAACACATACAATGACTCCCTCTCTCTGCGCAAGAATTGTTAACTACATGTCATTTTGTTCTAAAGATACTGACTATCAAAGAATGAGTACATTTTTTTGGACCCCTCTGTATATTGCATTCCCCACAGCACAGTGTTGAAAATTTTCATTTTGTTCTGTTACAACATATAATTTTCATCTTATATGGTACTGATATGTACAAATGGCATGTAGTCATCTTTCTTATGTGTCTTCATTGGACAACTTTTATTTATATTGTTCCATAATATTTTTAATGGGATTCGATTCCACTGTATATCCTGTGAAAGTGTTCTTGTTTATTAATTGTGAATTTTGCTAATGTAAATATATACAATATGTAATGCAGTATTTACTGAATTATATATATATATATATATAAATAAAATTATGTGGTCTTTCTCTTGCTGTTTAGTTACAGATACAGCATTTTGGTAGGAACACTTAGAGGAAAGCTAACACTAGGAAGACCTGGATGTAGATGGGAAGATAATATTAAAATATTTTAAAGAAAGAGGATGGGGAGTATGGACTAAATTCATTTGACTCAGGATAGATCTGTGGCAGGCTCTTGTGAAGAAGGCAATGATCCTCTGGGTTTTATAAAAGTGCTAGAAATTTCTTGAATGACTTAGCATCTCTTGGCTTCTCAATATGGAATCAGCCCCAAGGAATTAATTACTGAAAAGGACACTATGATACCAGTTGACAGCAACGTCATGCAGTCATTCCATTTAAGATCCTCTTGTCTTCCACGTTTCATGAAAGTACTCAACTTTAATAATACTAGTACTTCATGTAACACCACATATCCTCAGCAGATAATACCACAAGTTTACACAATTAGTATCAAGACTTTTAAATCTGAGACAGGATACTCAATATTTAGGTGCAATGGAGGGATAAAAAATGTATGCAAACATATTTAAACAATATTTTATTATCTAAAATAAACACTGGCGAGCAAATGGCTTCAGTGTTGTTTAAGGCACTCAAAAATGTGTCTTACAACATGCATGGAGTTGGTAACTGTAGACTATCACAAAAGTAAGCTAGACATTCAAATTAGCTTTTCCTTAGCCCTAACATATAGCAACATGCTACATAACTTTTTGTACTTTTCAAATAACATTTCAACATAAACCAAGTATACCAAACAACTTACTGTACCTGTATCTTGCTGCAGAATTACAAACACTGTTACACAGCAGTGTACTTTGGTCAATACCTTTAAGTCACGTACACAGGCTGATACTCAATAATGACTACAAACAATTATACCATAGGTAAAATGCATATGTCAACATTATATTGGCATCAGCTACACTAACATATATAAATACACTATACAAATATATGTATACTATACAAATACACTATATGATATATTGCATGCATGTTTTTTGAATGAATGAAAATTTCATGTGAATTATGTGGGTGCCTGGCCATGGAATAAACCAAAGGTGTTATATGAAAATGTGCCAAATCAGAAACATGCACTGCAAGGAAGATAATTCTTTATTCAAACATTTCATATTTACATTTTTTTCATGTTTAATTTTGTTTTACTCATTTTTTGTTTTGTTTTATGTGGGACCAAATATTGAATTTGTATTGATATCTTAAGTTTATTTGATTATCTTATTCATGTGCAGGATATAAAAGCAGCAAGAAAGCTGCACATAAAATATGATGCTAAATTAATTATGTACATCTTGTTAAGTGATGTGATTTACTCTAACCTCCAAGATGAGACACCATTTAGTCCCACCAAACAGACAGGTTAAAATGTTTATACAGTGCCAGTGCATTCAGTGACAACCTGTGAAACACGTGTTCCTGTAATAAACTATTTTTTTTATTACTTGTGGGGTGGGACTAAGTCCCTTGTACTGCGGCCACTTCTGGCCTATTGTACCAGCCCCAGATGATAGGTGAGGGTGATTGTGGAGCAATTGGTGGAATGAAGATTGGCAGGGGAAACCGAAGTACTCAGAGAAAACCTGCCTTAGCACCACTTTGTCCACCACAAATCCCACTTGACCAGACCAGGGATTGAACCTGGGCTGCCGTGGTGGGAAGCCAGCGACTAACCGCTTGAGCTATGGTGAGGCCTGTAATAAACTAACACAGCTTGTACCTTGCAAACACATGTTACGTACAACTTACACAATGTATGCTATATTGCAAATGGAGCAAACTTCTATAATACCCATAATTTGTCTAAAATGTTTCCATTGCTGCATGCAATCAGCTATGGACACAAAGTGTTCGCAAAAACATCTTGCCCCTGCCTTGAAGATAATTATCTACTGCATTTACACGAAATTAATTTTACTTAAGACCAAAGAAACATGTGGAGAAGAATATCCTTCCACAGTCTGCTCATCTAAAATCTAGACATTATTATAAAGCAATTATAATAATAACACAAGGCAACAGGATAAATTGAGCACAGATATGCATCATGACCAATGAGTAAATATACATACATATCTGTTAATACTGTCTCAGTCTTCTTCAAACTGCAGGTACTCTTTCACACTGCTATAACCTTCACTTTTAACAAATGGAACCAAAATTCCTGTCGGTTTTTTGCCTTCTCTTGTACGGCAGATGGAGCAGTTGCACAGTCCACGACATGGTGGACAAGCCCAATCCTGTAAACAGTTATTTTACCTGCTGCACTGCACTTGCTTGTGGTGACTACCAAGAATGTTGACAAATCTTGGAAAAATAACAGATAAAAAATTAACTGCTGACTAAACATGCAAACTTCTACCAAAATCAGAGTATAAATTTCATACTTTATAGCAGTATGGACTGTGGTAACATATGTAACATAAAAGGTGGTGGGAGTAACTATGACCCACTTAAGGTCATACATTACAGGTAGTAATGATGCCATCCTCAATGAGGTTGGCCGAATTACAGCTGTGTCACTGGTGGGGGTGCATCAAGGACCAGGGGATTTGTTGCGGCACCTCCTTGTGGTCCCACTGGGCAATGTCAGTCTCAGGTTCTGGATTACTATGACAAGCTGGGACTAGAGGCTAAGCTCCCATAAAGGGCAATGGCGTCTTATGACTGGAACCTCCCATGTGGCGGCATTATGACTCAGGTATTACTACAGTCTGCCTGGGATGAGTGCGGGACAGCACTCATATGGAGGTAGCTCTGGCTACTTGAGTTGTCTCCCATTAAGGTGCCACAAGCCTTCAGGCTGGGAATAAGGGGTGACCTGCCACCCCAAGGGGTGATCCTTTCATATTGTTATCCCTGGTAGCAACCACATGGTCATCTGGGACATCCCCCTCCCCCCAAACATATACTTTAGGTCGTGGAGGCTTCATGAGAATTTTATTCTCTACAGGACCAAACCACCTAAGATAATGTGCGAGGAATCATGCCAAGGGCTCTGCGGCACTGGAGTGGATATTACCCAGTGTCATGAATGATCCCTTTGGGGCTCCAGGCAGCACACCGCTATATTTATGCCTTCCACCCATATGGGGCATTGCAGGTGGTGACCTTTTAAATCCGTTACTTGTGGCACCACTGTGGAGACCTAAAACAACAGGCCCCAGAACCTAAAAAGGCAGAGGGACTCCCCTTCAAGATCCTTAAGAGAAATACTTCAGTAGGGGGCTGCAAGCTCCGATGCACAATTAAGGGGCCCGGTTGCAACCAGCGAACCTGCTGTTGAGATTTCCGCCAAAGGCAGAGACAAACCAGTGGTGACAAACCTGCCCGGGGTAAAACCAAGGACCTCTCTCTTGGGAGTCAGTAGTACTGACACTCCACTGCAGTAGTGGACTAACAGATGACCCCATTTGTGAAAGGTGCCTAGAAAAAGATGAACCAGCCACACATATCCTTGATTGTGAGGCAAGAGCTTACTTAAGATTTTATCAGTTGTACCAGTTTTTTATGGAACCAAGTGACTATTATGACACACACACACACACACCCATAAACAAAGTCCTACATTTCATTCAAGGTGTAGGACTGATAAAGAGTTAAACAAAAATGGGGAAGCACAATAGATCACTGAAGGTCGCAGTGCAAAGGCCAGAAGGGCCCACCCCTTATGCAGTCATTCATTCAACATAGAAGGTTGTATGAATATCATTCCTTATTTAAACAACCTGTGTAGCATACAGCATAAGTTAAGCCTCTAGTCACTGTTTCATACATAATGATTATATTACTGTCTATTCATCGTAATAATCAAAACATAATAAATATTACCGGATCTTTCAAAGCCTTTTCTGCATTCTCTCCATATCTATTCTTGAGGCATGGTCCACAGAACTGGCCTCGAACACCCACACAGCTACCAGACCGACACATTGTTTTGGTGTCTAATGTTTTCTGCCTGCAAGGAGACATTATGCAAGTAACTGATTCAATGCTAACTTCTATATTTAATAATTTTCAATAACAGTTACATTCTGCAGCACAGTGTGTAGTGAGTATTTTCATCTTAACATTTTGGTGAGATTTCAATGCAAAAATTCTATGCTGAAGTTCTAATGCCTGTTTGACATCACTTTGGTTACACCGCTTCAGAGTTCCTTCACACAAAACTGTTATGGATATGATCCTCTGCTTTCTTCTCAGACAGCAGTAGTGACTTACAACCCACATCATAGCAACGTTACAGCTGGTCTTTACCACGGCACACCAGACACAACTATATGTATCAATTATGACAATCAGCATGACATATTTCATATCAGTTTCTAGTTTCCTCATCCCTGTTACATGTCCTGCCTATCTCATCCTCTAACTTTAATAACTCTAATAACATTAAGTAAAAAATATAAACTGTGAAGTTCTTTATTCTGATTTCATCTTTGCTAGATCCATACATTGGTCTTGGCACTTCTCAAACATTCACAATCTAGCTCATTATGAAGTATGACTAGATCCTTTGATATGGCTTCCATCTGGCAAGAAATAAAGATACAAACAAGTTGCTTGAGTCTGAATATTGAATGTGTAAGTACCTGCATTGATGACAGCATGTACCACGTTCTGAAGAATATATCTTTCCTCCACTTTTCTGGGCAACATTTTTGATGTCATCTTCTGTCACCTCCTCAGGGCTGAGGACAATTGGTACTTCTGCTGTATGTCTCTTGATCTGTCTCTGAGGTAACAGCTCTTCCTCATCTGACAGATCCTGTGAAAACACCACAAAAATCTGCAATTCAATGTTCTGAACTTCCCAAAGTTATGAAGAGATACTGCTGGGGGGGGGGGAAGAGCAAAATTACTGTAAATCAAATTCCATAGATATCATAGAAATTCACATGGACAAAGCTGTAAAATCTTCTACAACCTGTCACTATAACAAACATGTATGTAATATATAAAGTATCTGTACAGGCTACAAATTGTATTTGAAATCTCACATATATGAAAGTATAAATATATAGGACCAAGATCTGACTATGAGCTTTTTTCATCAGAATATAATAAACAACTGAAGACATAGAGGAAGTCCCTGTAAACATGCTGCAGCTGGATAAGTATAATCCTCCTTAATCAAAACAATAAAAACTGTCCGTGTAACAGGCCGTGAAGGCCCATATGGGTGTGAGAGGTCAAGGCTCCAACATCTTCTAGACAACTGGCTCACAGATGGCAGTAATGCTGTTAGCCTTGCGTGCCTGCCATCCTTAACCTCCCCAAGAATCTTCCTGGTATTCATTTCTGTTACAGGCTGAGTTGAGCCCAGGGCCATATTGTGGCTGGAAGGATTAGGTAAACTGAAAAAATTCAATGACCTGATTGGCAATTGAACAAGAGACCTTTCAGCTTGTAGCACAGTGCCTCAACCATCTACACTACCATGTGCTCCAAAAGACAACATACTATACAATTATTTGTAGAGCATTTTCTAAAATGTAGGAGAACATCACACAACTGTCAACGTCACCAACAAAATTTCAATACCAATCAATTAAACCTTTTCCAATTATTATTTGCAAGCCAACTAGAAGAGTCCTCAGAACACATGAGTTGCTAAGCTAGGAAAGAAATTCCCACAATTTTATGGAACCTTAAAGTTTATCAAAGTGTTCAAAAGAGCCCTATCCTGGGCCAGATTAATCCAATCCACACCCTCCCATCCTATTCCTTTATGATCCATTTTAATATTATCCTCCTATCTTTGCCTAGGTCTTCCAAATGATCTCTGTCCTTCAATTCATAAGAAAACTTCATATGCACTTTGCTTCTCCCACTTGTATGTTACATGCCATACACAACTTATCCTTCTTGGCTTAATCACCCTAATAATAACTGGCGAGGAGTACAAATTATAAAGCTTTAAAGCCAACCAACTTACCTCACTCTCGCTTCCTTCCCACACATCAATAACTTCATTACTGGCAACTTTCACTCTAAACTTTTCTTGACATGGAAAACGCACAAAAAAAAGTTTCTTCACACTCAGATTATTATCACTGCCATAATCATCTTCATCCCATTCATCATCATCTTCTTCTTCTTCTTCTTCATCACAAACATAATAATTATTCTTCAGTCTGCAAGAATTCAATATACAAACTTCATTCCATCAGTCAAATGTACAGTAGTGATCACTGTTGATACAATGTGCTGTGGTGTCCATTTTGTCTTCTTTGTTCAAATCTTTAGCTATTCAGCTAAAACAACTGGAGTGATACTATGGCAGAAGGACTTTTTAAGGACAATGAGACAGAAGTGAGGAATCCAGCACTGCATTTATATTTCATCATACACTACAATGTACATTCAAACAACATAAAACTAAGGACAGAACTTTCAAGATATAAAAGAATAAATAAAATGTGCAAATATAAAATTTGGAATAGTCAATTAAAATTCTATTTCAATCTTATGAACTTACTGTTTAAGTCTTGTAGAACGTCTGATCCGAACAGAGCGTCTGCGGGTTGTAGGAAAGACATTACAATAAGTGCGTCGCTGGGTTTCTGCTGTTCGTCTCTGAGATGAAGCAGTAGTTTTGGATTGGGCTGACTTCTTGAGTGTTTCACTAAGATCTCTTAGTTCATTAAACAATGAAGAAAACTGTAAACACAACACAAAAGAATGGTTGGTTAGTAACAACATTCCTCAATAACAGAACATATTACATACTACATAATCATGAAGCTCCACAACACTGAAGTGAGACAGTTCAGAAATCAGAGGAACACAGTCCCAACTACATTACTGGTCTGCCAGTTAGGTGTACAATTTGGTCTTGCAAAAAGCACCCTACAATCCCAGTGTTCCCCAAAACTCTGAAAATATTCTGCATCAAATGTAATCTTACATGAGTTTTGTTACATTCTAAGAACTCTAAATTTGAAAACTTTAAAAATGACATAAATATTGTATTTGAAGCCTTAAACAGATGGTTCGAAGCCAATTTACTCTCATTAAATTTTGATAAAACCCATTACATATCATTCACAACTAAAAACAACCACCAAATTGATCTGGACATCAGTTATGCCAACAAATTAATCTGTAAAGTACTTGATACAAAATTCCTTGGAATACATGTAGACAGTACACTGTCTTGGAAAATACATATTGAACAAATTATACCTAAATTAAATGCAGCTTGCTATGCGATGAGATCAATTAAGCCTTTTATGTCACAGGAAACATTGAAGATGGTTTACCATGCCTACTTTCATTCTATTATGAACTATGGATTAATATTTTGGGGGAACTCTTCACATAGTGTAATAATTTTTAAAATACAAAAGAATATAATTAGAATCATTACAGGATGTAGAAGTAGAGATTCATGTAGAGAATTATTTAAGAAATTAAAAATTCTACCTCTTCAATCGCAATACATATTATCGCTTCTCTTATTTGTTGTTTACAACAAAGATAAATTCAAATTAAATTCTGATGTCTATAACATGAATACTAGACAAAAATATAACTTCCACCTACCCTCATCAACTTTATCAGTATATCAAAAAGGAGTCTACTTTACTGGCATAAAAGTGTTCAACAATCTGCCACAAAGTATTAAAAACTTGGGCAATGATACTAAAAAGTTTAAATCAGAGTTAAAGAATTATCTACATGCTCATTCCTTCTACTCATTAGATGAATACTTCAATGTAAATAGAGAATGATGTAAAATTAAGTTATATTAATTTTTAAGCTAAAATTGCCTGTACTTATGTATGTAACCTTTTGATGTGTTCTGTATCCAAAGGTACTAACCTACTTAGGATTTATAGAATGTAAATAAATTCAATTTAATTCAATATGACATTCTACTTGGGAGGGGGATACAAAAACTGATGCCAGAAACCATGTATCAAGACGTGAGAATATATGTGTGCACTGTAGACAGAGCAGTCGAAGTGATCATCCACTTATACTTATTTCTTTTATGTCTTCATAAACCAATTGCTAACCTCTTGTGCTTTCAGAAAAGTGCATATTATGTTTATTTACTTATTTATTCCATTGTAAAATTCCATCGATCCAATCTAGGCTACAAATATGCCTGACGGATATAGAACCAGTCACAGACTGGTAACTAAAATACACACGCTATGAAAATAAGTGTAAAAAATCATCATACCAAAAGGTAGATGATAACATATTTATACCAAAGTAAAGTACCTATGATACATAAAACCTTAAAAATTTACATTAAAATCTGTAATTACTATTAAATAAATCCTTCAGTGAATAAAAAGAATTCAATAGAAGGTAGTTTTTTATTTTAGAGTATTTTTAAATTGATTCTAATTACCAGACAATTTTTTTATGCAAGGAGGTAAGTGATTAAATGCCTTTATACCCATATAATAAACACCATTTTTATAGATAGACAACCTTGGCTGTGAAGGGTAAAAATTATTTTTACCTCTGGTGTTGATATCATATAACTCTGAATTTGTTTTAAATTAGGAGATATTATCAATTACAAAAATTAGTAATGAAAATATATACTGAGAATAAAACGGTAATATATCTAGTTTCTTAAACAACTCCCTACAAGAATCCCTATTTCTGGAATTTGTAATCATTTTTATGGCCTTTTTTTGTAGTTTAAATATATTGATACTA
>NW_019735464.1:1332733-1335365 GCF_002891405.2 Cryptotermes secundus
ATATCATATTTCCAAAAATTTTAGAAAAGGAAGTTAGTAATGATATAGGCCTATAATTTTTTATATCTTTATTGTCACCTTTTTTAAATAATGGCTTAACCACAGAATATTTTAATCGTGTAGGGAATGAACCAGATAAAACTGACCTATAACAAATATAATTCAAAGGAGTGATGATAAATGGAGAACTCATTTTAAGGATTTTTACTGAAATTTCATCATATCCAAATGAATTTTTGGATTTAATATATATATTTTTTTTAATTTCCCTAGTCATATTATCGAATACTATATTTGGAAAGGGGTTACTGAAAACTCTGTATAGATAATCAATACAATTATTATCTTCTAATTCCTCATTGTTATTAATATTAAAATTATTTTGTCTGCTGTTAATAGAAAGTAGTTTTGAAAGGAATCAGCTATAAGCTTTTGATTATCAGTTAAAGTACCATTTATATAAACTGACTCAAATGATTTATTTCTTGACCTTTTACCTATTACAGATTTAACAATATTCCAAGTAGTTTTCATTTTATTCTCTGAATTAACAATTAATCTATCATAATGAATTCTTTTAGCCATGTTAATAACACTAGATAAAGTTTTGCGACATAATTTGTAATAATTTTTAAAATTTACATCATTATTATTCCTATACAACAAGTAGAGTTCCTGCTTACGTCGACAAGAAATTTTTATACCTGGTGTTATCCAATTATTGACTTTTATCTTAAAACTAGTAATTATTTTTTTAATGGAAAACTAGAATGAAAAATTCTCAAATATGCATTTAAAAAGGAGATGAAATGGTATCAACATCATTGCCACTAAATACATCATCTCACATTTCATAGCTTAATTTAATTTTAAAATTAAGCAAAGATTGATCATCAAAAACTCTTATAGTTGAAATGCTTGAATTTTTATGTTTATGAATTTGCAAGTAGATATTTCTAATAATAAGGAGTTGTGTCTCATGACCAGATAGACCAGTATTAACAGGAAAGACCGAATACCTTCCAAATTGAGAACAGTCAATAAATATATTATCAATTAATTAAACAGAATTATTCTGATTTCTAGTTGGGAAATCAATTATGGGAAAAATTTAAAAGACAATAACAATGAATTAAGCTGTCTTTTCCTAGGGCTATCCTGTAGGTAGTTTATATTTATATCACCACATACAATGAATTCAACACCAGAGCTATAAATAGTATTTAAAACTCTATCTAGACTATTTAAAAATTGTAAAAAAATTCCCACATGGCACTCTATAGACAGCTACTATACAAATATTTTGCCCAGCTGACTGGAGTTTAACAGCACATATTTCAATAATTTGGTCTATACAAAATCTATCCAAATTAATATCTGAATAATTTATAGAGTCATGCACAAAAATACATATAGTAGTATTGTTCCTTTCTAAAGAATTCATATGGTGTTCTGTTAAACATAAAATGTGTGGAAAATCAGGGCATAAAGCACTTATTAACTTATAAGTCTAGCTGAGGGTAAGGCAGCTATAGCATTTATTCGGGAACCTTGGTTACACAAGGGTCAAACAAGGGGCTTAATTAACACAGGGGGAACAGTTTACTCTGCTGTACCCAGTAATAATGCAAGATCTTGTGTTGTGTTTAATTTGATTTTTAAAATACAAAAAAGAATAGTGAGAATTATTATGAAGGCAAGGAATAAGGACTCCTGTCGTCCATTGTTTAGGCAATTAAATATTCTGCCCTTATATTTGCAATATATATTTCTTCTATTAATATTTGTGGCCAAGAACATCGACATATACAAATTTAATTCGGCCATACATAGCATTAACACCAGAGAAGTTACACATTTACATTTTCTAACTAATAAATCTGCTAAGCTGCAGAAGGGTGTATATTATTCAGGGATTAGGATATTCAATAATTTACCACGAAGCATTAGGAATTTGTCAAATAATATTTTTAAATTCAAACAAGCTTTAAAAAGGTTTCTTCTTATTGGCTCATTTTATTCCCTAAATGAATACTATGAATGGAACTCAAGGGGTGATCTTGATTCTTACAAATAGCATATGCAATTGATTTGAACAGTTCTTTAATTGAATCTGTAGACAAGCATATACTTTGATTTGTGTATATAGTGGGCATGATTTCTATTTATTTTAATAATTTTATCATTATAATCTACAATTATTTATTGTTTTATCAGTGTTTGTATTGATTCTTTATATATTCTTGTGAGAAAGTTTTTAATATGTATTTATGGCTAGTATATGTCTTATATTGTATTATTTTTATGTTCGACATGATTAATATTAATTGATCCCTAGCACAGCATTGTTAATTTAGATATAGGACTTTGTTCTGCTTGTGAATCTTGTTGTGATTTGCCTTGCCAGCATCTTGCTAACTTTGTTATATATATGTTTATATTTTTAACTTGTTTCAACAGCTGTTGGAGCATATCTCATTTTTCTGTTTTCACATGTTCTATATCCAATGGTTTTATACCTGTAACTTGGATCTACTAGAATATAATAAAGATATGATATGATCAGGAATCATGTTAATGCCTTGGTTTTGCTGGAGCTCTGATCTAGGGATGCAACAGTGGTAAGGATAAC
>NW_019735465.1:0-216 GCF_002891405.2 Cryptotermes secundus
GGTCATTCGCCTGATTGATTTGGTGACCCAACTGACTGCCGTTTTCCATTCTGGGTCCCTGGTTTCTTGCCACAGTTTTCGTAGCCTCTGCTTGTATTTTATCAAACGATCTAGACCATAACCAATCTAATTGTCTGAGTCTGAGTCTGAGTCACGTTGCAACTGACGGTCAGTCAGTCTGTCTGTCTTGGTGTCGAGCGCCAGCTGGGGCTCATG
>NW_019735465.1:348-437 GCF_002891405.2 Cryptotermes secundus
CATCCAGGCAAGGTACAGCAGATTATGCCCTTTATATATATATATATATATATATATATATATATATATATATATATATAAATATCCTA
>NW_019735465.1:2963-6338 GCF_002891405.2 Cryptotermes secundus
GGTTTTGGGTGCTCTCTGCAGTTTCTACTTCTGCAGTTCCTCCTTCGCGTGCCTGCAGCCGCGGTAGTTAGTGGGATGCGGTTTCTCCCCATCCTTCAATTCACAGTTACAGCACGCTGGAGTGGAGGCAGCGTTCTGTTTCTCGGGGCACTCTCCGTGCAGGTGGCCACCCCCGCACCACATGCAACGGGGAGGTTGCTTACAATTGGCCCAGACGTGGCCGAATTGTTGGCAGTTGTGACACTGCGTAAGGCCACGCTGTGCTCTATAAGCCTCGACCCGGATGGAAATATGGCAAAGGTTATTTAGCTTGAAAATATCTTGGGATTTTGCCGTCCTGGGTAAGGTTATAAGGAAGAGGGGAAGGTTTCTGGATATCCTTCCTTCTGAAGGCGACCCTCGGGTGGTTGTCATCTGCTTGACGCTAACCACGTCAAATCCCAGGGTCACCAATCCATCAGAAATATCTTCCGCCGGGGTGTTGTGGGGGAGGTGACGGATTACAGCCTTAATGGGTTTTAGGGACTTCGGAAAGAAGGTGAAATAGGAAAGTTTGTTGTTTGAAAGATAGGACTTGACGGCTTCGAAATCCCCCATGCTGTTAGTGATGACTCTGGTCCCGCTTTTGGTATTACGGAACTCAAAGTCACTTCTGACCACATATTTAAGTTGCTTTTCCAAATGAATAAGGTTCACTGTGGTCGTTAGAATTATTGGGGGTGGCCTGCCTGCTCTACCAGATGATTCCACCTCCAGAGTAGTGGCTCCCTCCTCCAGCGCAGTGGCTCCGTCACCAGCAGTGTCGGTGTCCATTGTTGTCACCCTGAGAGGAGCAAAGTAGTTGCGGGTAGGCACCTCTTTGGTTTGGGTGTTGCTTGTGGCAGCCGCTGCCTTCTTTGAAATCGGGGCGGACTCGGTTGTGCTCTGCCGTTTCCGCCTTCGGACCTCTTTGAAGTCTTCCTCTTGGGGAGCTTCGTCTGGGTTTTGGTTGTCTCCGATGTTCTGGCTTTCACTAGGGAATTCAGATCGTTCAGTGTAACTGTGTAGGTTCCGTACAGACCACTGAACAAAATCTTGCCCTTGAGAGCCTTGCAATAGCCCTCTCTGCTTTCTTCAGCGGCATTTACTATTGCCGCCCACTCAACACTTTCTCCAATTGTGGTGGGTGTGAAGCTGGCCACATCCTCAATATCACAAATGATTTTGAACAGTCTCTTGTAATCTTCATCTGCTGCAGGATATTGCTTCATGTTTTCTTTATATTCTGCCTGTAGTGAGGCTCTTTTATCTGCCCAGAATGCATGATAGCCAGGCACCGAGGCGCCCGCCATGTCTGGCACGGTACAACACGACACAGGCCTCAAGCAAAATCTGATAATTTTAACAACAAACAAGGACTGAAAATTTCAGAGCTACCAGCAATTAACTCCTTTATACTCTCCTTGAGCGTGAATCAGTCCTGTCCTGTCCTGTCAAACAGACAATCTCGAATCCACCACTCGATCCCGAATCAATCTCTCAATGAATCCCGTCTTATTATTATCGTCAAACAGACAGTTAATCACACCACATAGCTCTCCTCGAATATCACCCAAATCAAATTGCTCCAAACGTTCGCATTTATACAGCGCCTCCTGCTAGCCCGCAGCTACACCATTACGCGCGCTAGCCAATCAATTCTTCCTCCTCAATTTCAAGTTTCGCTCCGCCCACCGAGCAGTGTATAAAAAGGGGTGGCTCCAACGCCGAATCATCGATTCCATTCGAGATTCGATTCGGAGGATTGATCGATCCATTGAGTTGGAGGACTGATGAGCTGGTTAATTTTTTTTGTGGTGTACTTTCTTACTGCTTCATACTGTGTGAGAGAGACACAAGAGATCGGATAGATTGAGGGTTAGAGATCGAGGTGGATTCGAGATTGTCTGTTTGACAGGACAGGACTGATTCACGCTCAAGGAGTTTAAGATTGATATGGTGTACTGTAACCGCTCTTCGAAGGGCCCTTTTCGTTGGGCGTCACTCCTTCTAACCGTCCTTCTCCGGCAGTCCTCTGAAGAGCCCTTTGGTTGCTGGTTGCATCTGCTCCTCTAGCCGTTCCCTCTCACCTGTTGTTACTTCGAGTTGGCAGGTTGCTGCTGCGTCCTTCCTATCCAGTTCTGTTCCCCTTTTTGTTGTTCTGGTGGATAATAGTTTGCGGGGTATGGGTTATCGGAGTGCTGGGCGCCAGTAAGCTTACTGTAACGGCTTACATTTCGGGGGAAAGGGGCAATGAACTGGAAACTACAGGTGTAAGTACCGCGTTCTCACTGGAGCGATGAGATTCGGTCTCAGGGTGAATACGGGCCTCGCGTCAGCGGGAAAGAGAAGAGTGTTTTAGGTAGCCACTAACACCCTGTTTAATTAGCCGATCTTGCTATACACGTACATGTAACAGCACTTGTTGCACTTCCTTAAAACACCTGGAAGTCTCTCCAACGTTGGCGACCGGATCCCTGGCTAGTTAGTTAGCGGCTGTTTCTTTTAGCACAACCCCTAGAATTGCACTTTCACTTATACTTTTAGCAAAGAGAAAATTTCACGTTAAATTTAGAAGAGTTATCCCGAGATTGTTCCTGCAAACACTTAAACATAATTTCGGCTGTACACTTGGAGGGTTGTTCAGAGACTCTTCTCGCAGACTGACCCTGCTTCGAAGCAAGAAATCTTCGCGGCTTCGGCTCCGCCTCCAAGTTACTACCCTAATTTCTGCTGATTGGAACAATTCGAATTTAGGGAGTTAACCATAATTCTCACTGCTCCAATCACATAACTTTAATTTGGGACTTTGGACCTTAAAGTCCTAACGTCGTTTTTGACAGCTGCTTGAAAAATTATACCAGTAGCGTGGGTTGCTGGCCTTACCACTTTTGACTTACGGGGTTCAAAACCTGTCAAGTGTAACTTTACCAAAGGATCCCGCCGGTCAAATTTCTAACTGAATTTCCAGGAAAACTCTTCGGGGTGCTTCCTGTCTGGTCTTTGTAGCAGTGAAGCAGGCCCTATTCTTGAAACCAAGAATACTGTACTGTGCGGCTGGAAAGTTGTGATTGGATAGACAAGTGGGATTTACTTTCGGAGGTTTTCGAACAGTATAAAGGAATTATTTGCTGGTAGCTCTGAAATTTTCAGTCCTTGTTTTGTTTGTTTGTTGTAAAAATTGTCAGATTTTGCTTGAGGCCTGTGTCGTGTCGTGTCGTGTCGTGTCGTGTCGTGTCGTGTCGTGCCGTGCCGTGCCGTGCCGTGCCAGACATGGCGGGCGCCTCGGTACCTGGCTATCATGCATTCTGGGCAGAAAAAAGAGCCTCACTACAGGCAGAGCATAAGGAAAAGGTG
>NW_019735465.1:7699-37574 GCF_002891405.2 Cryptotermes secundus
TGAATGCTAAGAACCCATTTTGGAATAGCAGAGTTTCAAACCCCTCAGGTTTGAAACTTATGAATTTATTTGATACGGGCGATTTCGAAATCTCAGCACCACAGTGCCCCACTCATTATTCCCTTGCGGGAAATGGTGACGTGTTAGACATTGTTGTTCACCAAAATATCAGAGTGTCAGAGGTCGTCGTCTCTGATATTTTGGATTCAGATCACCTACCAATAGTATTTCACATACCGGATCACGTTAAAATTAGCAGTCTTTGGGAACCCATTGAAAAATTTACAGATTGGGAGCGGTTTCGAAGCCTTGCTTCTGAATTAATATCACCTAAACTAGAAATTAATTCGGGGGTAGAAGCCGATAAAGCGGCACGCGACTTTGCAGCCTCTATTGCTTCGGCATATAGGCTGTCGACAAGTAAATTTACACTTTCGGACATAAACAACGATCTTCCTGGTCTAGATCGTTTGATAAAATACAAGCAGAGGCTACGAAAACTCTGGCAAGAAACCAGGGATCCAGAATGTAAAACGGCAGTCAATTTGTTCACCAAATCAATCAGGCGAATGACCCGTAAAAAGGCACTTGAATGGTGGGAAACAAAAATAAGTAACGCTGAAGTCACACCTCAGTGTTTATGGCCCATTGCGAAATCTCTCCTTAAGAGAGACGGACCAAGGGCACCAATTTCTATTCATGGTTCTTCTGGCCTAAAATTTCATCCTTCTGAAAAAGCCAACGAAATTGCCGACTGTTTGGAAATTCAGTTCACGCCACATGACCTGTGCGACGAAAACCATGAAGAGCGGGTGGAGGCTGGAGTTCAAGCTCTGCTGGAAGCCGTGGATGAAGACCCCCCTCTAAGGATCAGACCATGTGACTTCTCTTAAAAAGAATATGGTCTGACCCAAATACAAAAGAATGGACACCACCACATCGATTTGGTTTTAGAGAAAACCACTCCACTGTACAGCAAATACATAGAATAACACACAAAATACACCAAGCAATAGAAAATAAAGAATACTGTACATCGGTGTTCCTCGATGCAAGTCAAGCCTTTGATAAGGTATGGTATCCAGGACTACTGCACAAAATCAAAAAATATCTGCCCATCACTTACTTCCACTTACTAAAATCCTATAAAAATGGCAGAGAGTTCAGAACGAGAATCAATGATAGCATATCTAACAATTTTGCAATAAAATCAAGTGTACCACAGGGCAGTGTCTTAGGCCCACTACTTTATTTACTGTATACAGCAGACCTACCAGTCAATGCCAACACAACAATGGGCACATTTGCGGATGATACCGTGATCCTCTCCGCCAACACAAATCCAGCAATAGCTATCTTCACTTTGCAAAATCATATAAATTAAATACAAGACTGGACAAATACATGGAAAATAAAAATCAAAGAAACAAAGTCACTACAAGTAAACTTCAGTCTAAGAAGAGAACAATGTCCTGCAGTCTTCTTTAATAACATACAAATACCTGAATCACCCAGCACAAAATACTTAGGTATTCATCTAGACAACCATCTAACCTGGAAGGAACACATTACTAAAAAAAAACGCAAACAGAATTATTTAAAAATCAGAGATAGCTCTCATCAGACAACAAAATCTTACTTTACAAAACAATAATAAAACCAATTTGGGTATATGGAGTGGAAATATGGGGATGTGCTAGCAAAACCAATATTCCCATAATCCAAAATGTCAGTCAAAGATACTACGTATGATTACTAACGCCCCATGGTATGTGTCCAATATAACACTCCACGAAGATCTGAAAGTGCCGCTAGTGAAGGAAGTCACAATAGGGAAAAGCACAAGATACCCCAACAAAACAGGACATGAGAACGTACTAATTCAACCGTTACCGGAAGCACACAATGGACGAAGACTAAAAAGGAATTGGCCAGCCGACCTGAGAGAGGGTTAACGAGGACTTATCTCTGGATAAGACCTCTCCAGGTCACGGGGAATACCACAGCTAATTAGCTTATAGAATCAAATGTAATTCTGATTGCTAATATCTAAATAAAAAAAATATTTTATTACCAGGCAACAAATCGAGATTCTCCCGTCATTTCGCCTGTAAATGTGTGGAATCCATTTTCATCTCACTCGCGAGACCTTTGCAGAAATGGCGTGAATGACTCCATATATGATTATCCGAGAACCGTAAAGGATTTCAATTTATCTGTCATTTTCTCGGAAAAACATGGTCAACACCGGACGAATAAGTAGGTTCATTTGGAGGCGTCACCAACAAATACAAATTACAGTGACGAAGAATTTCAGAGCAGATTAAATTCGGAGAATATTTCTAGAATGGCGGCAGCACAACTGCAAGCAGGGGACAGCTCTTTGTGTTTTGGAACTTGTATCGAGCACCAATTCTTGTTGTTAGGGGCGGGGGAGGTCACTGCCATCATGGATAAGGGCGCTGACGGTGTTGCAGTGGGTCGGTGTATAGCTGTTCTCAAGGGTATATTCGACAAAGCAGTTGTGCCGCATCTTTAAGAGTCTAGTGATTCTCCGGAGAACCAATTTGTGAGCCTGTGTTTCCTTCCCCTTTGTGGTCGTGAGATCCGCAGAGGGTGACGATACATTTTCATGTTGCTCTATCCACCACATGTGGACAAGGTGTGAAGTGTACGAGTAGACATTGCTTTGCTGGTGAACATACCATCAGCAATTATCCTACCCCAGCCCCATGGTCCACTGGTGATTTCGTGGTAAGTTCGCAAGGTTCACCAGAGGTACCAATTTTAGCAAGGAAAAGGTGTCTTATGTTCGAGCCTTGCAAAGTGGTTCAGTTCAGATTTCACTGTGAAGCGTTAGCCAGAAGGCAACAACATGACCACGGAAGTTGAAGAATCTCCATTGTTAAGATTCGTTACCAGGAAACGTCTAGTGAAAACACTGTAGAGGAATGGCCATTGCTGAGAACTGTTAGAGGCACTATGATATGAGTCGGAAGGCCGCGAGTTCGATTCCCGATTAGGTTATTGGATTTATAAATTGACTCAATAATTTCGGACGCACTATGGCAGCGGGGTCTCCTCAGCCCCTAACAGAAATTAATACCAGGAATCTACTTGGGAGGTAAAGAGAGGCCGATTCGTAAGGCTGATGACCTCACCGCCATCAGTGAGCTGATTGTCTAGAAAATATGGGAGCTTCAACGTCTCACAACCCTATGGGCCTCCACGGCCTGTTACAGAGATAGCGTTACCTTTTCTTTCACCTCACAAAGTGTCGACTTTTGAAAACAGACTGAGAAGACTTGGCGTGGAGAGATTTGTTGTGCAGAAGTCAGTAAGAGTGTTAGTTATTTTTAGTTACACCCCTTAAGTGGTCAATACATCTATTCAACAAAAACAACCCCCGTCTATAGTCACTAATAAATGTGACAATCTAATTTTTATAATATGTGAATTGTGATTTTATATATTTATTCTGATGGAGAAATGTAACCGATCGTAACACATTTGTATACGAATTCCCACCACTAAATATCAGTGCAAATATCTATCAGAAGTTGCTTGCAGTATGAGAGGTAAGTTACGTAGCCTGCATTCGTTTGAGAGTTTGAGAAATGGACCGCTAAAGTTCGTATCACATGCTCTTGCAAATTTCTAACTATAATATACCGGGTGTTTCAAAAAGAGCTTTAGAACTTTGAAAGTTTATGTAAATTTATACAGAGGACATACATAACATTTTGAACTGTCATATTGTAGCAAAAACACCTAGTTTACCTCGAATAGTTATGGTTCAATGTGACATCCATTGGTAACGCGGCAGACGTCCCACCTGTAGTCAGTCTCTTGCCACACGCTACGTAGCATCTCTGGCGTCACTCCTGCAACTGAGGCAGTAATTCGAGTTCGGAACTCAACAACATTTGCAGACAAAGGTGGTACGAACACTCGATATTTAACCAATCCCCAGGGGAGTAAGATCCGGGGAACGAGGTGGCCATGCTATCGGCGCCGCTCTACCAATCCACCGACCTGGGAAACGGGCGTTGAGGTACTCGCGCGCTTCTCCAAGGTAATGAGGGGGTGCGCCGTCTTGCTGGAAGTGAATGTGTCCTTCTTGGTCATCTTCGTCTGTCTAACTGTGGAATGAGGAACTCTTGGAGCATGTCCAGATATACGATACCGGTAATGGTCGTCTCTATGAAGAAGAAGGGGCCGTACACTCTTTCTTTACTGAGGGCGCAAAACACGTTCAATTTTGCTTTATCACGAACATGTTCCAGGGAGACAGGTGGATTTTCGCTGCTCCAGATCCTGCAGTTGTGGGTATCGACCTTACCACTGACATGAAACGTTCTCTCATCACTGAAAATTACGGAGTCCAGAAACTTCTCATCGTCTTGTATCTGATATAGAATTCCTTACGAACCACCTTATCTGCATCCGTAAGGTGTTGAACGATGGATAGTTTGTACGCTTTTAAGTGTAAACGTTTTCGTAACACTCGCCACACAGTAACATTTGGAATACCAGTTTCCCGAGACGCACGTCGCGTTGACTTTCGTGGACTTCGAACGAAGCTCTCCCTAATCTGTTCCACTGTAGCGTCAGAAACACGTGGCCGACCGGGTGGCTTGGCATGGCGAACAGAACATCCGGTCGGAACAAAATTCTTGTGCCAGGAGTAAATTGTAGGCCTACTGGGAGGTTCCTTGCGATGCTGAGTGCGAAATTTCCTTTTAACTTGTGTTTCTTCTAACCAAAACACACAACGAGCACCCTCTGCACATGTGAAAGTAGCCGTCTTGATTTCAACTGCGGGAGCGCTCACGGTGGCGGTATTAGGTACTACAGTACCACGTGCGTGAAACTCTGTGTGTTTCGCTACATTATGACAGTTCAAAACGTTGTGTATATCCTCTGTATAAATTTATATAAGCTTTCAAAAATGTAAACCTTTTTTCTAACACCTTGTATATTCAAGCGCCGCTTAATTTTGCGAGACTTGAGCGTGTGCCATGTACCACGGTGGACCCTACTTGTTTATTCTGTGTCCGCCTTTTCCAGTATTGAGTAGTCTACACTTCGTAATTCTTTGTGAATACAAAGTATGGGGTTCGCCCTTTTCGGGGAGAAACGTGGGTATGGGCACTTCCCTTCAGTTCTTCTCCCTCGAGGTTAAAAATCCTCTTAATTGGAAATCTCACTTAGAATTCCTATGACCATCCAGTAATCCTTACGGCTGAGCACAAGAATCATTCAAGTTCGATGTGCGGGAACCGGGTTTATGGCCCACCCCTTACATGCTCCTTTCGGCTGAAAGCTCATACTCTTCTTTATGGACGACGAATTAAGAGAAGTTTTGCGTAGGATGAGAAAATATGACCTAGAACTGCAACCTGATAAATGTGAAGTAGCATTTTTATAACATGTAACCAAAGACGGTGTAAAACCTGATGAGAAAAAGGTAGAAGCTGTCAGGAATTTCCAGGTTCCCAAATCCACATGGACGCTAAAAAGCTTTTTAGGTTTGGCAGGCTACTGCTGACGGTTTTTGCCCAATTTTAGCAAATAGCTGAACCGTTGACACAATTGTTGAAAAAGAACACGCCTTATGTGTGGGATGATAAAACGGATATGGCTTTCAGTACCTTAAACAATGCCTAATAACTGAACCTTTGCTTCAGTACTCTGATTTCACGCGACCTTTCTCGCTAACTACAGATGCGAATAATGAACACAATGGAACAGTACTAAGTCTAG
The DNA here is from genome assembly GCF_002891405.2 of Cryptotermes secundus. Lineage (NCBI taxonomy): Eukaryota > Metazoa > Arthropoda > Insecta > Blattodea > Kalotermitidae > Cryptotermes > Cryptotermes secundus. Next base: position 13,466 of record NW_019735465.1, read on the forward strand.
GATCCACAGACAGGACGTTCCACAGCTTGTGCTAGTAGAACTTTAAATAGTAAAGTAAAAATGTAAAAGCTATCCCTCTAACAGGCCGTGAAGGCCCATAGGGTTGATACGTTGAGGGTCCCGCATTATCTAGACCAGGGGTCTCCAAACTTTTCGAACCGCGGGGCACATTAGGTAATTCAGCACTTTCAACGGGCCGGATAAAATGAGAAATTAATAACTCTAGGTATACGAGTTTTATTGAAAGCACAGAATTTCATAAACTAAATACAAAGTACATGAGAATTAATTATCGTATATTAATGACAACAGACAGTAGTAGCAAATGCTCATATTTTCATCACAAATTATAATAAAACAATTAATGTGAATGATGGAACTCTTTTTGCATTCTTAAGATCTGGTTAAATTGAGATTCAAATTTTAAAATGCTAATCACAAGTAGCGACTTTAAATGTTCATCACGATAAATTTGCCCTGTATTTCGACTTGATGTACTTCATCTGGGAAAAAGTTTGTTCACAAAGATACGTCGTCCCAAAAATGAAAATAAATTTACAAGCAAATTTCTTTAAATTTGGAAATTGCTCAGAGTTCAGAAATTTATAAAATTCGATCAAATTACCTTCCTTGTATTTGTCTTTAATATGATAATTTTCCTGAAGTTCAATAATTTCCATTTGAATTTGACTTGGGACATCTGCACCATCACAGTCAAACGGATTTTGAAACAATCTAATTTCCTGAGCACTGTAATCCAAATCAGCAAATCGCTTCCGAAATTTTTCTTTCAAATCTAAAATGACTAAATTTGCAAACTAGGAAGGAAATTCTGCTTCACCCTTTCTATGCAACTCTGCACAGTATAGCACATGAACAAAGTTACAACTTTTCACTTGCCTTTCTAGAAGTATCAACTTTGCTCTGAATGCCTTGATAAGTGCAAATAAATCACAGACTAAATTATTTTCACCCTGCAACTTTAAATTCAAATGGTTCATGTGGTTCACCAGATCAGAAAAACTGCTAATTTCCAAAGCCACTTGGTATCTGATAAAAGTGGTTCGTGATTTTTTTTCTCGGTAAGGAATATATTAATTTCATTCCTGAGCTGAAAGAAGCGCGAAAGAACCTTCCCACAGCTAAGCTATCGAACTGCAGTATAATATGTCAGGTCAATAAGCACGGAATCACATTTACCAGTACTCATTGGAAAATTAGTTCAATTGGCATATTTCTGCACAATTCTTTCGCGAGCCGGATAAAATCACATCGCGGGCCGCAGTTTGGAGACCTTTGATCAGACAATCGGCTCAAAGGTGGCGGTAAGGTTGTCAGCCTTACGCGCCGGCCGCGCTTTAATCCCCAGGAAAATTGTTTAATTCTGGTACTCATTTCCGTTAGTGGCTGAGTCAACCCCGGGGCCATAGTGTGACCGGAGGGATTAGGGCAATTGAAAAAATCCAGTAACCTCATCGGGACTTGAACTCGCAACCTTCCAGCTTGTAGCATAGACCCTCAACCATCTATGCTACCGCAAAAGTGCAGAAAGGAATTGCCCAGCAGTAGGAATTGTTAGCTATTGTTTGGGGATGCAAACACTTTCGACAAACTCCGTATGGTAGGAATTTTACCAAGTCACAGATCACCGTTCCGTAACATGAATATTCAGTTTGAAGGACCAGAGTTCGAGACTCTTAATATTGAGCTCAAAGCTCGAAGAACGCCATTATCAAATGATTTATAATAAAAGTTCAGAAAACAAAAATGCAGACTCGCTTAGCAGAATCAATGTTACTACACCAGTTTCGGAAAACGAAGGTAAGAAACAGGAGTCAGCCAAGAGGTTAAGGCGAGGATTCTTAGAGGAATGCATGAAAACCCGACAGGCGGTCATGTAGGAAGGAACAGCACCTATGAAAGAATAAAGCTCTTTGTATCTTGGGCAGGTATGAAACAATAATCGAGGAGTACGTTAAATGTTGTGAAATTTGTCAGAAAAAAATTATTGGGGAAACTTGGTTCCCTGGATTAACGTGGTTAAACAGTTATAAATTAGGACTTTTATTTGAATGTTCCATGTACATTAAATTTGAAAATTTATTGAAACATTATATGTACAGTACATTATTTATTGAAATTACCCAAAACTTTCAGTTTGTAGTTAGGTGAGTGAGCTGACGAGCACGTTGATTGGTTCTGCTCCAGGTAGGTCTATAATAGCTAAAGTAGGAAACGTAGTTCATGCAGGAACAATTGTCCACATTTCGTACAGAGAAACCGAAATAGCGAAGCCGACGTAAACGTCCATTACCATTACGGCTGGGTAAATATCGTTCCCACAGTGAAGTCACCCATTCCTAAGTAACGGTAGGCAAACGCTCTCAAACTCCAACGCACAGCCCTGAACACGAATTTCTGTGAAAACACTTCACTAAGCTGATATGGTTAGCACGGTAATTACAATGATTCCCGACGCGAGGCGATCTCGAAAGGGCAGAATGGAATCATACGGAAAGGGGCGGTGGGGGGGGGAGTGCCTACTATCACGGCTGCCTAACAAATATATGTTTCTACGGTGAAGTCACGCATCACACGACCCACCTCCATAGGTTTCAGGCCGCATGAGCTGATGTTCGGCAGGAAGCCGGATATACCTGTCGCATTATAGAAGGAAGCCCCAGGCATTACTTATACGTATGATAAGTACATAAGGGAATTGCAGTCTAGGCTCAGTCCAGTTACGAATTAGCTACGATGGAACGAATTAAGGAACAGCAAGACAAAACTGTATACATTCCTTTGTTTTCAGTTTTGGATAAATAAAGTCTTACTTCAAGAGGAAAGGGTTAGGAGAGGTAAGTCACTGAAACTCTCACCCCTTTGGATAGAACCTCACGAAGTAGCAGACGTCGAAGACGTAAATATTACATTAAAATTTCCAAGGAACAAGAACAAGACTATAAAGGTAAATGGCAACAGACTGACACTGTTCTTTGGCTGATTGCAGACCCTTGCCTGCCTGACTCTGGACCCTCTGCAGCACACTGTTGTTAAACGGACAGCTTCTCTCGACGTCACCATAGAAAAGTACACTGAGTCCCCAGGCTTATATTACGACGCAGGTACCGCACAGCTGTACAATACGGAATGGAAGAGTTTACGTACGTAAATCTGGAAGAGGGTAAACAAAATTTGGAAATGGTAAAGAAGTGTGCTAGTTTACAGATACATTTTTGCAAGGAGCACGACGTGTTCTGGATCACTTTCTGCGTCTATGAAAAGCATGAGGTATTTGGATAGAGGGGTTGAGGAAGTAGAAAACTTGAAACTACTTGTAAAATAGTTAACCAGAATTGACGAATAAGCGATTCATTTGCGTTTTAACTTTATTGGTGGATTCAGCAAAATCTTGTTTCTTACTATGGACAGTGAAGATGCATCATATTACACAGACAAAATTTCGAACTTACAGAGGGAACAGGCTAATTTTTTGAAACTTCCCGAAGAACATATAGCAGTAGTAAAATCGACATTAAGATATATGAATACGACATCACATGACGTATATGCGAACGAGAGGATACTAACAAACAGGATGGAGAACATAGCCAGACACGTTACTCAACACGATATTGAGATAAAGGGAATGTTTACTTCTACCTCCATGCTGCTTGCTGTAAATGAACATTCGGAGAGACTACACAGTTTGGGCGAAGGTAGACGGGATAACGAAATTTTAATTTAAGCCATTATATAGTCTCAAAAGGGCATAATTCAGCCACATGTCAACACACCATCGCCGATCATGAATCGGATGACATAAATCAAGTTGACATTTCGAGGGACGTGACATTGCCAATTCAGTTTAGTGCAGCCTACCATAACTTAGTTTGAGAATTAGTGAATTTTCTGTATTTTTGAAGGACAACTACCACTAACTAATAATGTGAAATATATTGCGAACCATATTTTGCCCCTACCAATTAAGATAGGGAATACTGAGTTTAAATTTACATTTATTTGGCCAGAACGTGTGTATTTGTTAATGAATATAGCTAAGCAGTTTTATGCTAGGTTAAGGGCAGACGAATTAAAGGAACGTAAACTGATAAGCAGCCATCGACTGTGCAAACAAAATGACCTTGTACAAATAAAGCATTTAGACGAAGAGCGTGAAGCCTAATTGCTTCATCCCGTTAGAAGCGTACCTAGCAGTCGTTCTCAGAGAACAGTAGTACTAAACCAAACACTACGGACCCAGTTAATACTGTGTTGCTCCACGAGTGGATACACTCACTGTGCTGTGTTCGGGACAGAAACCTACGAATGTTGAGACAAAAGGCACAGGAAAGCTCAAGTTGCACATGTGAAAGGGCTGAGGGACCAAGGTTCCCATTCAGGCCCAGGTAAACATTACCTCCAACAATACAGGCAAGGACATTATTTCGCCCTATCCCTTCAATATAACTGTTGCTTGCCTGAAGGAAGAAATAATAAAGCCAACAAAATTCATTTGGACCTAGCGACAAAAAATTGTGGTCAGTCATCTTCACGACTTAAAATTAGCAAGTGACAGAGAAGAGGAAGGAGAGAAACTTATATCTGAGCAAGAACTAAAACTGAAACACTCCAATATAGATTATCATCTGTTTTTCTGTCCTATGTTTGAACGATTACTACGACGTACATGTCTAATTTTGTTACTGTTGTTGCTGCAGATGTTTCCCTAGATGCCCTAAAGTTAAGTTGACAAAGTTTAAAAGCTACCAATGTAACAGGCCATGGAGGCCCATCGGATTGTGAGACGTAGAAGCTCCCAACTTTTGTGTAGATAATCGGCACACAGATGGCAGTGAGGTTGTCGGCCTTACTCGCCGGCCACCTTTTACCCCCCAGGAAAATGCATGGTACTCATTTCTGTTAAAGGCTGGGTCGACCCCAGGGCGATAGTGCGGCTGGAAGAATTAGGTAAACTGAAATAATCCAATTACCTATGTAACCGCTCCACTGTCGTTTACTAGTTTTAGGTATAATTAGAATATTTAGTACAAGAATTAATTGCAGATAACAGGTAGTCAAGCCAGTGGGACACGGTCACTTTCTTGTTTGCAGGAACTGACTTATTCCCAGTCTCACTGTTACAAAAGAAGCACCCCTGTGGCTTTTTCTTAGAAATCTTGTGTGAACTCCTAGATTTCAAAATTACCACATCTGTGGAATTAAGGGGCAGTGACTTAGCTGAGGAACTGACCACCGGGGACCTCGCGGTTATAACGGAAGTCAGTCGCCGAGTTCAGTTGCCTGCCAAATTGAGCACTCAAAACGTGGTAATTTGAGAAAACCCAGAGAGGAGCTGCACGATTAATAAGCACAATACAAGTCGCTTAAGCAGCAAGAATGGTTAAAGTCCTGCCAACTGTCTACTGGAAAGGACAGTTATCCTTATAAACCCTGATTTTAATGAGAACCAATCAAATACATGCGAGGGATGGAGTAACTGTTAGCTTTTGAAAGAGAGACGGCGGTAAACCCAGCTACTTCGAGCCGCAAGCCAACTACCCACAACGTGTGGGACAACTTGGGCTACAGGTAATGTATAAAAAGAGGTGTAAAACTTCATAAGGTCATCTCACCGGAAGGTCTACCATTTTGTAATAACGTGGCATACAACACGTGACGGATCAAGGAGTCAAACCAGTGCTCAGTTTAGTTATGAGGATGAACTTTTTCCTTCATAAAATATTTTGAGCAGCTTTTCTGTCTGCTGGTTCCAGCTAAGTAAATTAAGAAGGGACAATGACATATACTTAGGTTTGAGTTTGGTGGGGTTTTGGAATTCATTATAGTATTTCCTATAAGTGTAAAACCGAGATTAACGGCCGTGGGGATCCGTTGCGCTGACCACGTGACACCCCCTAACCGCAAGAGTTGGCACTAACTTCCCCGACAAAAGGCGGTCGCTCTATTGGTATAGTTCGATTGCGGACTACATGTCACGGAGTTACTTTGCATACATGAAAAATAACATCCAGTTGGAGGCAAACAGTTCATATCACCTCTTAAGGGTTAATGATCTACATTTCTGGCCAACAAATTAAAACATTACCACGTTTACATTGTTTGTTATTAAGCACTTGAATGTGAAACGCGATATAGGTAAGAAAAGGTAAAGCTATCCTGTTAACCGACCGCGGAGGCCCATAGTGTTATGAGACGTTAAGGCTCCCACATTTTCTAGTCTGCTCATGCATGGCGCCCAGGAACACTCCTGTTACTCATTTCTGTTGGCGGTTGAGTCACTAGTAGGCCGCCAAAGTGAAGCTGCAAGGTTTTAAGTCAACTGAAAAATCCAATGACCTCATCGGGAATTGAACCCGCAACCTTCCGGCTTGTAGCATACGGAACACAGTAAATTTCAGGTGTACAAAATAGGTAAGAAAGGAAGCAAAGATCGTAAACATAAGATGCTAATTGAAGTTTCACTGGATTCACTTCAATATATCTGGAACTATTTGGCTTTCCCAAAGCCATTCTCCATTAACACGTGTTGTTTACATTATTATTCAGACCTGAATGTCCCGACTTCGGCCAAGGAATTGCCGAAGTTTATTGTACATCAGCAAACTACCCAGGCAGTATTATATTGCAGTAACCATGCATAGTTAGCTGAAGGCGACCTTGTAAGCTATATATTATTTCACTCACTTTCAAGTCTGAGGGCAAATAATATATAAATCCCTTACGCGGTATCGTACTTGGTTGAGGCACTATGCTACAAGCCGGAAGGTCGTGGTATCGAATCCCAATGAGTTCATTGGATTTTTTCAATTTACCTAATATTTCCAGCCGCACTATTGCCCTTGGGTCGACTCAGCCTCTAACAGGAGTGAGTACCAGGAATATTCCTGGGGGTACAGAGCGGCCGGCGTGTAAGCCAGAAAAACTTTCCGCCATCTGTGAGCCTATTGTCTAGAACATGTGGGATCCTCAACATCTCTCAACCACATTGGCTTCCACGGCCTGTTACAGGGCACCTTTACCTATTTTTACCATGCTTTTATGCAGTAGGATAATGGAGAAGACAATAAAGGGAATTGAGATAATATATGGGCCATTCTAAATTACTGTCACGGAGGGTTTCCTTGGCCTATAATTTTCAAACCTTCCGTGTCACGAAATGCGTGTATGTTGCAAGTTCTATTCTGCAGCATTTATTCTACAAGCAGAACCTCTTTTAGTTACACTTTCGTATTCAATCAGCAGTTCTATTTCATTATTTAGTGTTTGATTTTTACTGGCCAAGGAAACCCCGACAATAATTGAGAATCACAGACATGGGAAATACATAATATATTGTGACGTGGATGGCGCAACAGGAAGTAGGGGTCGCGTGAACTCTTCGGTTCTCGCAAATACTAAAAGTCTTCAAACCACCCGTTAAATCTTCACAGACTTGACTTCTTTTACTCTTTTGTACTCCTCGGGTTTGCCTGTTTGCTTGCTTGTTCGCCTGCTTCTGCTGCTGCTTCTCACTCGTAACTTTAACTGCCTGAACGAATTCTGTCACTTACTTATACAGCCGCGGAACAGACATGGACCTACAGTAAACACACATCACGTGATCACTATTCAGTCTCACTACTGGCGCGTCAATCGGATCGACAGTAAACATAGCTTCCGCTATGGTTGCATGTTCGGCTGTGTTTATATGGCTGTTGCCAGACGTCACTGAGGGAATTTCTCGACATAGTTGTGAACCGCTTTAGGCAACGAACACTTTCCACCGTAAACAGAAACAGAAATATTGCTTTATGAATATCTTTGCATTGAGTGCTTCTACACATAAAAACTCACAAAAAAACGCTGCTCTTCAGTTGTAGAACCTCAAGCACAGTCACCATTTTGACTACTGAAAACGGCCTCTGAACATGAGCATGCGTGTCTGCCACCTAGACTTCATGAAGCTGGACTGTGTTGCTGCCTAGTGATACACATAGACAATCTACTGCATCCATTACATTTGTTTTACTTCCATTTGTGGACTATTTACAGACTCTCCTTCGTACAATAAGCCATGCATTACAAATGCAGGTTTTAGAAGAAAGGATCCAGAACCACAAGAAATAAATTATCGTAATCACATCTTAAGAATGGATAATTAAAGACTGACCTAAAATGTTACTAACTACCAGTCATATGGCTGGGGGAATGCTGGACTACAGAGATTATGATGGGAGCATAGTTTTCTAGATGCAGTGGGCTGATAAAAGCCTACCTCGAAATAAATGATGATGATGATGATTATGACAAAATATTTATGTACGTCTTTTGAATATGGCCGCTTATTCTGCTATTCGGTCTAGTTCCTCTTATGATCAAGTTGCTCACCAAGATAAAGTCCCGCCCTCAATGGACGCTTCTCTAGAACGACGAGATATTCCGGCTGCTTCTTCCGCCCACACACAGCCCTTTGTATGGGGGGAAGCTAGATGCAATGCGTAAGCGCACCGTACACCACACTTCTGCCTCACTGTCACATATGCCTCGGATCTGTAGTTCACACTTTGCCTCAGGCACCACCAATCTTAGTCAGCCAGCCAGGTCAGCCTGTTGCTTCCAGGGACAGGCAGGTGGAGGCAGGTGAGATGACTTCGCTCTCAAAAGTGCCACTGATGGTGCATCTTATAGGATTAATATTTATCTGACAGTTTTACAATCATATGATCTCATAATTGTATAAAAACAGGTTGCAAAACTATAATACTCATAAAAGGAAATCTGGTCAAGATTTTTTAGAATTTCAAGGTATATAGAAGATGTAAAAAAAAAAAGATAACGCTGTCCCTGTAAGTGGTAGTGGAGACCCATAGTGTTGTGAGACGTCGAGATTCCCATATTTTCTAGACAATCGGCTCACAGATGGCGGTGAGGTTCTCAGCCTTATCGCTGGCAGCCCTTTACCCCCAGAAAAGAATCCTGGTGATCATTTCTGTCAGAGGCCGAGTCGACCCCATGATCATAGTGCGGCTGGAAGGATTAGGTCAATTGAAATATTCAATGATCTCACCGAGAATCGAACCCGCGACCTTCTGGCTTGTAGCATAGTACCTGAACCGACTACGCTACCACGTGCCACAAATTAAAGATGTAGGCTAAACATGGATTGGATTGGATTGGATTGGATTGCATTGCATTGCATTTGATGGGATTGGATGGCATTGGATTGGATTGGATTGGATGGGGTGGGGTGGGTGGCTGGATAATACGTGTAATACGGGATGGGATGGATGGGGGGGTGGNTAAGTAGCGGACGGAAAAGTGCAGAAATGTAGCAAGCACTAGCCTGCTATGAAAAGAAGGCGAGGCAAGTATTGGGTACAAGTTGTCGACCTTGACCATACTATTGCTCATTTAGAGAAACATTAAGCTTCAGGACATCATCATCAATGATAAGACTCGGCCAGATATCAGATATCATGCCGATATCTTCAGGTTGCGCAGTAGGCCCAAACATAGGCGTACCTTCATATACCCTTCCTCAAATATCTTTCAGTGCACGTCATACCCTGAGTCGCAACCTAAAGATTATAGACTTGAAGGTGCAACAACGATTCCAGCAGGGCGATTTTGGGTCCCATCGCATGTTGAAATCAGAGTATTCTTCCTGATGCTGATGCAGCGGTCTACATTACTATTTGACAATGACGGTAATTTAGCCTGTGGTCTAGTGGTCAGAGTTCCTGAATACAAATACAGATGTCCCGGGTTCGATTCCCGACGCTACCTGATTATCTGAGAAGTAGTGGGTCTGGAACGGGATCCACTCAGCCTCGCGAGGTAAAATGAGAAGCTATTTGAAAGGAAAAGTAACGGATCCGGTCTAGAAAACCGAAATTAACGACCGTGGGGATTCGTTGCGCTGACCACGCGATATCCCTATCTGCTAAAGTTGGCCGACAAGCGGCGGTCGCTTGGTCGGTATAGTTTGCTTATGGACTAAAACCACGGAGTTTGTAGAATCAACGATGCTCCAGACCCAAATTGTCTCTCAACGATGCTCCAGACCCAAATTGTCTCACATTTTCAGTATAGCATGCCACACAAAACTGCACAGCGTAATGAACCGCTGTGTTAACTTACAGTAGAGGAAGGATCTCGATGCTCATGCTGTACGAAATTTGAGGTTAGTCTTTTAGATATTTAGAGACGTTTCGGAGGAAAGAGATGTTTCCATCTTCAGGGAAACAGCACAATTACCTGAAATGTCGGTGAACATCTACCAAACTTCAAACGGTCACATTTTATGAGGTGGAAATTCTTGGTATGAATGTATGCTCTATTCACTCTATTTTCTGTAAATTATCTGAAGGCATATTTCGTTTTACAGATTTCTTTGTTGGCCTCACCAGCGTTGACAGATATCATTTGGAGGATAACGGTAGCCTGGAATGCGGACAACGTAGCGTGTCAGCTCATTCGTTTTCTTAGGTAAGCTCGTATCTATGCTGGTCCTAAGGGGGCGCTGCTAGAGCTGCAGCCCCGGAGCTGATTAACAATTGAAACCACAAATTTTGAGACACTTCCTTCTCTAAAACCACGAGAATTTACTTGGCATTTTTAGTTATTACAAGAAACAAGAAAAAAATATATCAGAATTGCCGTAACCTAAATTAGTTTTTAATGGTAGGGGCTTCCATATTTTGATAGCTCCGGGACAGTCACAACTCTAGATCCGGCCCTGCTTTGCACAGACAGATGTTTAAATTGTGATTCATCAGATCGCTTAGACCGTATTTAAAGATTAATCTAGGCTTTCAGGATTTCACAGCATTCAGTGTTGAAGTTGTCCCAACGCCTCGACTAAGGGCTGCGTGGAACTTCAGACACCCCACCCGTATTTCCACTGCGAGACTCATATATTGAGCCGCATTCTCCTTTCGCCTAACTCGTCCTGAGGATCGCGGCTCCTGCGTACTGCGAAATGTTAAAACAACTTCAACACACGAATAAGATAATCAGCGAAATCCTAAATAAACACAAATCTGACGTATTACCAATAAGATAAACGTATAAACATCGTAAAACACATGTTTCTTTATGCAACAAAATTTAGCAGTGATTTCACTAAAACAGACTAGCAAGGAATGTATGTACACATTTAGGTAAAATTATCTCTAAATATTGTTACATATGTTACTGAATGACGTCTCAGTATATTTATATTATGGATAACATAACCTCGACTAATGTATTATCATGTATTTTGTGACTAGACGCGGGATTTGAATTTTTTTTCTTGGTACTACAGCCCCGGCGGGCCTAGGCCTACCTCCATGAATTTGTAACGTGTTTACCCGGCGCCGGTGGGGGTGGCAGATCCCGCCGCCGCCGCGTACTTGTTACTAAAAACTCTCACTAAGGCCACTGAGAGTCAGGGGTTCGTCTCGGTGCAGGAGCTGACGCTGAAGCCCGAGATTAAACATACCACACTCCACACGTTGATAATATTATTAACCAAGTTTATTGAAGAAATGAAACACAAGAAAGAAATACAGTAATTTTACATTTAGAAAGAAAGAATGAGACCCTCGCCTGAGGCGAGCTGCCTTGTGTCTCCCTAGCCTAGGGCTTTGTTCCCAAAGAACCACCACGTGCTACAGTGTTTTTTAGGTGGCTATGCAGCCTCGCACACAGCCAGTGATGGGGCCACTGGTCGTATCTCAATGTTTACTGGTGAAGGGGTAAGGCCGCATACCGATCTTTCTAGCTCGAAATAACACCGTGTGTGGTCCCTTTAGGACTGCTTATATTCAAAGTATTCTTAATAGCAAATGGTTACACATTTAAAAGTTACAATAATTGAACGGGGGTCATATATGACACTCCCCCCCTTAAAAAAAGGATTGATTACCTATATCAAACTCTTTTTTCCTTCTNTAGGGGCTAATACCGTCCTCTGCTTCCTGTGTTCAGTGGCTCCTGATCTTGTTGGCTGACGTCACTCCCACATTTAACCCATGATGGTAACTCATAAGCTCCTATTCCAACTGTCTGTACGTTCGGTTTGGTTGTGTTAGATTGCTGCTGGCCTTCGCCAGCTGTCATTCCTGGCTTCAGTCTCCTTGAGTTCCTTGACCAAGAAAGACACTGCTCTCATAGATATATATATATGTGTGTGTGTGTTTAGAAATGGGGCTTCTTCTTCAACGAGGGAGGAGGGGGGGTCAGTCTTTCTGTGTAGGCGCTAGGTTTGTTGCACCGAAGTAAAAGTTTCTTTATGATTGGTGGTTTATACCAATCAATTCGTCTTGTCGTGAAGCCCCTTCAGACTCACGACCACAACTTTTTTCAACTGAACCATTGCGGCAATAGCCCTTTACGTAACAACCAATTGTTTCACCTAATATAACCTCGGCAAGTATCCAATAGAGATCACCGCCTCCAACATTTCCTCTGCTGTTGCGTGTGTTTTGGCAGTCACGTGGTTTGGTTGCAGTGGAAAGGTGTTTACAGTACCATTCCCTAGCGACGGCCGTCACTTTTGGTTCTACTATCCCGGTTTTCAGCAGACCTGTCACAGTATCAATGGTGTACAAAAATATAACTACAGCACCGAATTTGCTGGTGTTGAGACAACGCTATATACTAATATTCCAGATGTCGTCGGTTCGAAACCTGGCCTGGTCACTGGTCATCCTGAGGTATGACCTACAGTAACTCCAGGCCAGGGTAGTTCTTCCATCAGCTCACAGTCTCTTCCTTCCAAATACTTCCCAGTTCATCATTCATCAATCATCCTATCATCTTATCATCCTGTGGTCTAGACATTGACAGGGTCCTTAAATAGATCACAAAACTACAAACGCAGCAAACAAGGGCTTCATTAAGGGAATCTCTCACACTTTCTAAATCTTAGTACTGAGCTTCCGCGCCTCTCAGTGGAGATACTAGTAACAGCAAAACGATTTTGGTGATATTCTGTATGAACAACGTGCAGAATATCTCCTTCTTGACACTTTGTCAATATTAGTGTCACTTGAGACAAGACGCCGTACAGTCAGGTACAGAGGGGTCAACACTTCAGACGATCCTCCTGCATCCATCTTCGGGAAAGAAGATACATGTATCCCAAGTTATATGGCGTCATGTCCCAGAAAACTGGAATCCTGATAATCAGGGCCCGGATTTTGATGACATGTCACTTTTTTTTTCTTGTATCCTATGCGATGCTCTTAAATATATAAATCTCGGAAATGAGCTGCTGGTTACAAAATGAAAATTTTATAGGTAATTTTTTTGACATTTTTAGGTTTAAGGTCATTTTTTTCATTTTGGGGGTAATTCTTTGGTAAATTTTTGGACTTTTAAGGGTATTTCTTATCATTTTTGGCCATTTTAAGGAATTTTTCTTCATGTGTTTTCTGAACTGTGAATAACATGGAAGCGAAGTGTTCTTTCTTTTCTCCTTTAGGTTATTTTTCTGGATTTTTTCGGTCATTTTTTTAATATTTTCAGGTCATCAAAATCCGGGCCCTTGTGATAATAAACACTGTATCAACCTCAAATTTTACTTAGCAATTCCTTGTCGTGAGTAATACCGATATGGAAACAACGCAAATTTGTGAGGTGGCAGCAACATTCGTAATGTTTCTGCTTTATGTTTCTCCAATTTCGTAGAGTAATATATGTTTAAAAAGTGTGAAATATTTATTACACAATCTCAATGAGGAAAGTGAGAATTAACTGTGTGGAGACAGCAGATACATTGTGGCAACAGAGGCCACTAACGTGACCAGGCTGTGCACCGACGGCTGTAAATATTTTTATTGTGAGTACATTTTAGTTTCTATATTACAGTGCAACAAGAAAAACTTCTAACATTTTGTATTACAGCTTATGCCCTTCCTGACATTCTGCCCTCTAGAATCCCTCATTACGTACTTCCTATTTCTTTCAGTTTACAGAGCGTTTGGCTCAACAAAATAGTACAGTTATGTAAAGGAGCCCTTCTTGACGTTCTTAACATTGCTGTCTTTTGTTTCATGCTTCAGTGTGTGGTCACGTACTCCTCAACATACGTCCTGGTGGCTCTAAGCATCGACCGATACGATGCCGTGACACATCCCATGAATTTCTCCGGAAGCTGTAAGTCTATTTCAAAGCTACATTACTCAGAACGTTCGCGTTAATGCAGATACTGTCTTTATTCTCCTAAGCAAAGCAACAAGACCGTCGTTTCCAAATATCCGTTCATATTCTACAAATATTATAAATTACTTTCGTAATATATCGGAGTTTTTCAGGTAATACTGGAATTAAATGGATAGCGTAGTCGGTATAGCGACTGACTGCGGGCTGGACAACCGAGGGGTGGAGTTCGAATCTCAATAGGGACAAGAATTTTCTCAACTCTGTCCAGACCCGCTCTGTGGCCCACCAAGTCTCCTATCCCAATGGGAACCGGGGTCTGTTTGCCCTAGGGGTAAAGCGGAACGGGCGTGAAGCTGACGGCTCTCTTCAAACTAATGCCAAGGTGAAGAAAATGTGTATCTATACATCCACTCCCCCATATAACTTCACGGAGTGGTGTTATATAGTTGGGCACAGGGAAAACTTTACTTTTTTATAAACCTATTTCTCACATATTTAGTTTTTATGAAAATTCAGAAATATTTATTTACATTTCCTGTCGAAGCACCCAGCAATGCCGCTAAGAAACTACGTTGGTAAGTCAATGAGTAAGTTACAAATGGATATAGAACTTAAACAAATAAGAGTACTGATATGCGTCGAATCTTAGTTAATTCACTACCATTTATATCTTTGAGAGATGGAAACATTTCTCAACCAGATTGAACACAGAGGAAAATTGATTATTTTGGGTTTACAACACCGTCCTGACAGACTGTGCAGTCTCCTCGTGGGGCAAGGTCCATCTGATGCCGAAATACCGAGGGATTCAAATTCACCCTACTTACACAACGAGGAAGAACTTGATAAATTTGTTGACATGTTGACCCCTACCTCCCCATCTGCACGTAGCGGTAACGTAGCGCTCGCGTAATAGGCGAGTAATCACCCCGCATCCTGGTAGCTATGAAACGCGCAACGCGAGGTGACGTCACGAGCGGAGCCGACGTTAGCCGAGTCCCCGCGACCATGAAGCTATACAAAGCGAATCAACAGCGGTGACGTCACCGAGGGATATCGCGGTTGCTAGGCAGCAGTCAACAATTCCGGACAGCGTGGCTAGCAACAAGGCACCAGACGAGAATTGTCCTATCAAGGCTACATAAGGAGCAGCGAAGGCTATTCACAGTCAGTCAGTCAGTCAGTCAGTCAGTCCTGGAGCTACCTCCGAGTCAGTCCTCGAGCTACCTCCGAGTTAGTTCCGAGTTAGCCAGCAACTAGTCAGTAGTATTCTGGCATTTGGAGTGTACTATTTGTGATACTGCAGATAGCAGTAATTGTAAAACTGTCAATTGTGCGATTGTAAGTGCGAATATTAAATAAAATTCGCTATACCAAATACGGCGTGAAGTTATTTGTCGCGTTATATGCCCAATACGTGACAATATAAATACAACTTCACACATTTCGGGACTCTATATAGGGAATTTTACCATTAGAAATTAAGATTAGATTTCGATATTATATGTAGTTACAAGTTTGTCATTAAAATGAATATAACTCCGTTGTCTGTAGTGTGCAAGTGAAATATACCGCCAGAGCGACCGCCGCTTGTCGGCTAAGTTAGTGCCAACTTTTGCGGATAGAGGGTGTCACGTGGTCAGAGTAGTTCCCACGGCCGTTAATCTCTTTTCTAGACCGGAGCCGCTATTTCCTTGAAATAGTTCGTCAATTATCCACACAAGGCTGAGTGGACCCCGATCCAGATCCACTATTTATCAGAAAATCTGGTAGCGCCCATAATCGAACCCGAGACCTCAGGATCTGTAGCCAGGAACTCTGACCAATAGACCACAGAATATGGCAATAAAGTTGTAAAGTTGTCCCTGTGCTTAACTAATTAAGCACTACACCATGCACGTGCATGGGAGCACGAAATACAAGTGGACAGTGCAGTGGTCTCCCCACAAATTAAGAGTTGTCTAATGATGGCCCATGTACTGCCGAAACATGTTGCAAATTGAAAAGAGATATATATGTAGAACTACAGACATTCTGAAGAAGTTCAATAGTCACTTTTAGTTGTTACTTATACTTTCAGAGTCTTAATGATATTTTATGATATTTACGACTAAGAACATTTTATACTATTAAAGTTACACGTTTAGTGAAAAACATATTTGAGGTTCATTTCTTATATTTAAAAATAATTGTTGCATTACTAACGGTGTACCTGAATAAGAATAATACCTCAATGCAATAGGATGCTGACATATACTAATATCAGAAGTTGTACTTGTTTTTGAATGTAGCAATGCAGGTTTAAAGAAACTGTGAAGTTTTGTCTGAACACGTGACTCATCTGCCTTCCTACGTAAATATATGTACACAACTTTGAACAGCATTTTTTATATTTCGATCCAGATTAACTGTAACCGGATTAACGAGGCTTTACTGAACGCCGTACTCCAAGTTGATACGAACGGTAATAGTGTTTTATATGCTGGGGCTATAAATGTGTAGAGGACGCTGGTTACCCAAACTTGGGGGGGGGGGTCGAAAGGTCACTTAATATACATAAGGACCACAATCAATGTTTATAATTTACATATCACTGAAAAACGCAAATACACGTATTCGCCGGCAGCCGGTAAAAGTGGGCGCAAGGCACCGAATGAAAGCAGCGGACTACCTTAGACCGCTCGGCTACCGTGACCGGCAATAGGATAGGTTAAGAGTAATGAAATCTAAAGGTTTGTGACGACTGTACTTTGCTACAAGTATTATGTTTTTGGATATTATCCATCGTCCTATTTTATAAAAAAACCTTCCTGTTTATTTTTCAAAACACAGCGTTTCGGAGACTGGATTCTGCCCCGTCCTCAGGTAAAACCTACTCAGTTGGGTCGAACAGATAGCGCTGGTCCCTATCTCCAGGACTGTTATCTTCAATGACTTCGGCTACATGGCGCCAGATGAACTGGAACGGAATTCCTCTGAACAGGAGTGTCAGCTTCTCTAGCGCTGCCGAAGTTTCGTGTTCCGCAATTGTCGAAGCATGTCAGCCTTTTCAGCCTCATATGACGAGCGAGAAACCCGTTGAAGGGGGGGCATACCAAACTGACGATTACCGTGTGACTGAGCGGTGCTCATATAAATAACTTATTCATTCGCGTCAGGTAGAAATTTTGAATAAGTATTACAGACAAGGGCCGCGGAGTTCTCAAGTACATTTTAATATTATCTTCTTGCATACACCTAGGTCTTCCAAGTGGTTTCTCCACCCATTCAGGTATTCCGACCACAATTTTGAACGTTTTTCTGATAGCTTCCACATGTGCTACATACGCAGCCAATCGCCCTTTCCTTGATTTCGTCACCCTAGCAGTAGTTACTTTAGAATAAGGATCAAGACGCCTCTCGTTACGTCACGAAATATCAGCGATAACCCATCCAGATGGCAGATATTCTGTCTCGCCTAGACGTTAAAAAGTCCGGTTTCCCTTGCGATTATTCTTTTCGGCAAAGAGAAATTGCACAAATTCTCCGAAAGTAATTACGGCCTGACGATGGCAGCATAAGGACGTTCCTAAACATCGTACAATAGATTTGTCTAGAGCAGGGGTCTCCAAACTTTTCGAACCGCGGGCCACATTAGGTAATTCTGCACTTTCAACGGGCCGGATAAAATGAGAAATTAATAAATCTAGGTATACGAGTTTTAATAAAAGCACAGAATTTCATAAACTAAATACGAAGTACGTGAGAATGAATTATCGTATATTAATTACAACAGACAGTAGCAGCAAATGCTCATATTTTCATCACAAATTATAATAAAACAATTAATGTGAATGATGGAACTTTTTTGCATTCTTAAAATCTGATTACATTCAGGTTCAAATTTTGAAACGCTAATCACAAGTGGCGACTTTAAATGTTCCTCGGATAAATTTGCCCTGTATTTCGACTTGATGTACTTCATCTGGGAAAAAGTTTGTTCACAAAGATACGTCGTCCCAAAAATGAAAATAAATTTACAAGCAAATTTCTTTAAATTTGGAAATTGCTCAGAGTTCAGAAATTTATAAAATTCGATCAAATTTCCTTCCTTATACACGTATTTGTCTTTAATATGATAATCTTCTTGAAGTTCAATAAATTCCATTTGAATTTGACTTGGGACATCTGCGGCGTCACAGTCAAACGGATTTTGAAACAATCTAATTTACTGAGCACTGGAATCCAAATCATCAAATCGCTTCCGAAATTGTTCTTTCAAATCTAAAATGACTAAATTTGCAAACGAGGAACGAAATTCTGCCTCATCATTTTTATGCAACTCTGCACAGTATAGCATATGAACAAAATTACAATTTTTCACTTGCCTTTCCAGAAGAATCAACTTTGCTCTGAATGCCTTGAAAGGGCAAATAAATCACAGACTAAGTTATTTTCACCCTGCAACTTTAAATTCAAATGCTAATTTCCAAAGCCACTTGGTATCTGATAAAAGTGGTTCGTGATAGTTTTCTCGGTAAGAAATATATCAATTTCATTCTTGAGTTGAAAGAAGCGCGAAATAACCTCTCCACAGCTAAGCCATCGAACTGCAGTATAATATGTCAGGTCAATAAGTTCGGAATCACATTTACCAGTACTCTTTGGAAAATTAGTTCAATTGGCGCATTTCTGCACAATTCCTTCGCGGGCCGGATAAATTCACATAGCGGGCCGCAGTTTGGATACCCTTGGTCTAGAGCAGTAGTTCACAAGCTGCAAAGCGTGAGGGAGTTCTGGGATATATATAACACTATAAAATTGACAATTTTTACATCAAAATCTGCGGACAGTTATTTTTACAGCTTCTGTAAGCACCCGTCAGAATTGTTAGTCCAGGTATTAAAATAATTCGAGAGATTAAACTTCGCTCTTTGTTGGCATTATTCGTCGCCTATACGGAGCACATTGAAGAATTTTCTTTCTGAAAATTTAAATTGTTTTTCGAAGAGTTTGCGCACGGTACCGATTGCGGGTCATTTGCCCCGTAAACAATAACGCTTACTAGTGCGGGGGGGGGGGGCATGAGGTTTTGGTGAGGACCAAAACGGAACGTTATGTTAAAAGCTCTGGGAACCACTGGTCTAGAGGTACTGCTCTAGATATGTATTCGCAGATACTGAGTTCCAATATCGGCCCAGACACCGGCTATCTTCTACTAAACCTCAATGGCGTAACCCAAATTTCTGTACTCTACAGTCAGTAAACCAAATTTATCATGCAATAACAGCGAACTAAATTCACACTCTAACCATCATTCGCTAACCAGAATTTATATCTTAATAAACCAAATTTTTATACCCTCACAATAACTCAGTTAGTGAATCATATGCTATGTTCTGTCAATCAATGTATTAATTTTCATACTCTCCAACCAAGGTTCATATCCTAACAATTAATCATGTAACCAACTTTTATATTTCGACAAGCCATTAGTAAACCAAATGTTACATCCTAACACTTGATTACTAAACCAAATCCATAATCGAAAATTTATGTAATCTATTAATTGACCATAATTTACATTTCAGCAACTCATTAGCCAAATTCTTTCGACCAATTTGCCGTAACAATCAATTAAGAAACCAAAATCCATAGCCTAATCGTTACTGAACCAGAATTACATATTAACAACCATCAGTGGACCGAACACAGGCAAGTACTCGTGCGACTAGAGGAGTCGCAGAATAAATTTGGCCTGCACGCCACCACTAAACTCCTTTGCACGGGCTCTGCCACGCGATGCTGTAAGCCAGTGGTTCTCAGCGGGGGCCATATGGCCCCCAGTGTTCCAAGCCGTATTTCTGTGGGGCCGCAGACAAAATTTGAAAAAATGGAGGGCCATGGAAACTGTTAAGTGGGCCACAAAACTGTCACTTCTAAAATAAAATTGTTTATATAGTGAGAAATAAAAATGCCGAATGGTCAGTACATATAATTAACTCAATGTCCTTGTTTTTGTGTACCTTACTTAGAGGGGACAGAACCTATTGCACTTGAACCACAACCTTAGATCTGGGAATTCCAAGTACCGGTAAACAGGTACGCGCATTCTCAGAGCGGGTAGAGCCCTAACGAATTATCCTTTGAATTGTTTCATATTTGGTCCGTTACACTATCAATCACAAATTGTCAATGAAGGCGAGTGAAATAAATAAGTGACCTAAGAACGTTGTTACACTCGACGGATTATTCATTGACAATTTGTGAATTATCCTTTATTTTCCTAATATCTCCCCCCTCCTCTCATGAATTTTACCGCCACCTTTTCAGTAAATTTCAGGAGTTCTTCAGTTCAGTATTCGAAGTGTTTGAAAGAAGACCCCTTCCTTATCATCAATATTCCTTAGGCTATATACAAATAATAATTGTTATAAATAAAAGTACAGTTGATAAAGTACATATTTCTAATCAATATTACATTTATTATAATTAAACAATANACCTTTCGTGCGAAAGTATACTTATATTTTAAAATAGAATTAATTAAATTAATTTCATTCAAATAATTTTATATTAGTATTACGTATTTAAGTTAATGGAAGAAAATTCATATTCGTTTTTTAATAATTCAAGGCTATTAGAATTTGGATAATCTTTAAATTATTAACTAAAAAATAAATAAATGTTGGTACTCACATTAATGAGACGCGTGAGCCTGCCGATTCTTGCACAATTGTTCTATATTTGGATGTAGCTGGTGAGCTTAAGTCTGAGATCGTCACATACATCAAGTCGCTTTCGGTACTTTGTTTTTATTTGAGTTAGTGATGAAAACCCTTTCTCACACAGATACGTAGAAGTGAAAGACGATTGCCATGTGTAATTTCCAAACTCTGAGATTTTCAGCTACAGTGTGATACACAATTCATTTGAATTTTATTTTTTCTTCCGTCTTTTTTGAAGGACCACAAGGGCACACCTCGAGGACCACTTGTGGTCCACGGACCATAGTTTGAGAAACGCTCACCTAACGTATTTCAATTTACAAGACTAATGATAAATGTCTAACAAATTAAATATAAAATCGACCCTTCCTAAAATGAAATCATACTCGTTAATAACCAGGGCACAACAATACAGTGTTCAGTTGTGAACTGTTGGTTCACAATGAACTGATAACGCTATGAAGGAAGATGTCGTGTACTGCATTTACATATTAGTCCAGCATTCTCCTGGACAGACTGGAGAAGAATTATACAAACAACACTCCGGAAAGTCAGTCTACAGGCCGAGACTCGAACCAGAACTCCGGACACGAACGGTTACGCCCCAAAAACCGCTGTGTCACTCATCCTCCAAATTTCATCACTAAAAATTTAATAGGTTTTGTTTTCAACATACTGTAACGTGAAGACTACTGATGATAGTGTGAAGAGATTTGTGAGTAGGGTTTTTTTTGTAGTTACGATTTGTAGGTTGTTAAATAAACCAATTAACAATCTGAACGGCATCTTCAGTAGCAAAACACGTTACAATACTCTTACTTAAATATTCACAAATTGGAGAGAATTCCAAAGATACTTTCAATTTTAGTTTCAAACTGCATTGGGCTTCTGCGTACCGACCTGCCACTTCCCACTGCAACTCTACGAATGTTCGCTCTGCAAATGAAGTTCGTTGTATAGACTCGCATTCATGTTGACGATGTGGTGGACAGTGCAGGACACCGGGAAACAGTATTGCCAGCCTGTACAAGGAATAAATCCTTCCAGCAAATTCGATGGGCGTGGCATGGGGTACGCCATTAAAAATTCCATAGTTACAATTCTTAGAACTGTCACATCAATAACAGCTATACATCGCTTTTAAATACAAGAGTCATATTATGTCTCAGTTACCTTAATGCAGGAATATCCACATATGTAGCGTCCTGTGTAAAGTTGCCTACAAAAGCTTGAACAGTCACCTCACTGCCGAAACGTAGGCAAACCTGATTTATCTCACTGACTTAAAGTAACCGTATCTCTGAAGGCTGGATATTTATTTCAATACGAAATGAGCACCAGAAACCTTCCTGGAGATAAGGCTGACCTCACAGTCAGCTGTGAGCCGATTGACAGAAAAGTGGGACGTCTAACAACCCTATGGGCCTTCAGGCCTGTTACAGGGATGGCTTTATAACGTTAAGACACTACGTCATGGTTTAGGTCAAAAGCCGGAAGGCCGCGGGATCGGATCCCGATGAGGTGGATTTTTCAGTTGACCTAATCCTTCCAGCCCTCGGTTCGACTCAGCCTCTATCCGAAATGAGTACCAGGAATATTCTTGGTGGGAAAGGGCGGCCGGCGCGTAAGGCTGACCTTACCGCCATCTGTGAGCAGATTGTTCTAGAAAATGTGGGAGCCTCAACATCTCACTACCCTATGGGCTATTACAATTTATTTGTGAGAGCCCGCTTTTGGCCAGTGACTGGGTGAAGCTGGCCCCAGCTGTGAAGGGTAAAGGTGCATGCAGCTGCTCACTGGTGAATCGCTGCTAGCGATTCTCAAGTTTAGTCCTTGGCAATGTACTCTCACCTTTATAGTTATTGGGCGCCACCCCAGTTGGGGAATATGAAACCCCTGGCTATATGTTCTTGGAGCTTGAATCACGCATTACAAATACAAAGGGGAGCCCCCTGGACTATAAATTTGCTATAACATCACGCCACAGTGCATCACTGCTACTTACTGTATGCCTTGTAGCGTAATATATGCGTAATGATGTACGCTATTACCTCAAATTCTTATTTTAAGTAGGTAAATTACAGTGGTTATATAAAAAAATTATATGTGTACATGAATTAGGCGAAGTGTATTACTAGTAATCGGTTACAATCTCCCAAGTAAATTTTGTTTCAGTAATGAGACATTTACTTCATAATCGCCTTAATATGAATAGTTGTACATCCTTACACTTATTAAACAAAAATATTATGAGCAGTAGAGTTCAACAATAGGAAAAATTCTTGTAAATTAAAATTCCTTCTCATGGTAATATACAATACATATCAAGTTTGATACCAGGTAACCTTTTGCAAAACTGAGTTTCTCTCGACCCATTAGAATGCACTCTGTGTCCGTTTATTAGTTGCTCTTAGCACTTCAAAACTGATTAGGATATACTAAAGTAACAATGCTTTCACTAAATGACACTGTTTCCCGTTGAGGTTCACTTCTCAGTTAACACATAACTACGTTCATTGCCAGTATTCTTGAAACAACGGGTTTTTTTTGTTTGTTTTTTTGTAAACACCGTTCTTGTTGTTCCTTACAGTCACAAAAATGTATACACGTTTCACTTTATAAAGTGATAATTTGAAACATTGGGTCACAGTTCTTCACCCTTTCATTTTCATTATTCAGTTTACAATTTGCATTTTTATATGTCGGTTACACATGTTAACTATGCTGACCTATAGTTATGTACATAAAGCTTCACAACTTTACTCCTGTAGCCGTGAGTAAGTTACCTATGTATAGGTTAACTAATTCTTCTCTTTCACTTTTATTTCACAAAATGAAATATCGTGTATTCTGTAAGTTCCATCGACTCAAAACTTTGCAACTCTATTTTACATTTAAAGTTCTATATAACAAAGTTTCAAAAAAAAAAATCTAAATCCTGTCTTTCGTATATACGAAAGTGAACCAGAATGTTATCCAAGTAGAATAAAACATAAGACTCAGTATTATTTCCCAAATTAGCTTAAAAGCTTTTGCAACTGCAAATAAAATTCTCAAAATGTATAGTTAGCCCCATCAAATCTTCTGTAACGGTTCTTGCAGGGGAGGTGTCCTTTCACAATCAGCGATGCTATACTAATTAACTCTGCGAGCATCTACTGAAATTCTAAGCTTCTTGACATTTTGTTGTGCAACTGCCACTGAAGGGTTTAAAAAAAAAAGGAGTTTCCAAATTCCAAAAATATCGC
>NW_019735466.1:0-14863 GCF_002891405.2 Cryptotermes secundus
AAGGGAAGCTGGCAAGCTAGCAACTCAAATCTGGCAATCTAGAAAAGCAAAGCAGAGAAACTAGCAACACAAAGCTGGCAACCTAGCAAATAAAAGCTAGGAAGCTAGAAACGCAATACTAGCAATCTAGCAACGCAAATCTTGAAAGCTAGCAACGCAAAGCTAGCAAGCTAGCAACGCATATTTAGCAAGCTATTAACGGAAGGCTAGCAAGCAAGCAATTCAAAGCTGGCAAACTATCAACGCAAAGCTGGCAAGCTAGAAACGCATAGGTGGCAAGCTAGCAACGCAAAGAGAGCAAGCTAGCATCGGAAAGCTAGCAGTCAAGCAACGCAAAGCAAGCAAGCTAGCAAATCAAACCTAGCAAGCTAAAAAGATAGCAACGCAAAGCTAGCAAGCTAGCAACTCAAAGCTTGAAAGCTAACAACGCAAAGCTAGCAAGTTAGGAACGCAATTTGCAAGATTGCAATGCAATGCTAGCAAGTTGGCAACTCAATTCTAGCAATCTAGCAAGCTAGCAACTCAAAGCTAGCAAGCAAGCAACTAAAGCTAGCTAGCAAGGAACGCAAAGCAAGCAAGCAAACAACGCAAAGCTAGCAAGCTAGTAACGTAAAGCAAGCAAGGTAGTAACCTAAATCTAGCAAGATAGCCACGCAAATTCAGCAAGCAAACAACGCAAAGTTGGCAAGCTAGCAACGCAAACCAGGGAAGCTAGCATCGCAAGCTGGCAAGCTATCAAAGCAATGCTAGCAAGCTAAGAACGCAAATCTAACAATCTAGGAACGCAATAAAAGCAATCTAGCAACGTAAAGCTAACAATCTAGCAACGCATACCTAGCAAGCTAGGAAGATAACAACGGAAAGCTAGCAAGATAGCAACGCAATGTTGGTAAGCTAGCAAAGCAAAGCTGGCAAGCTAGCAACTCAAATCAGGCAATCTATAACCGCAACGCAGGCAAGCTAGCAACGCAAACATGGCAATCTAGCAACGCAAAGCTACCAAGCTAGCAACGCAAATCAAACAAGCTAGCAACGCAAAGCACACAAGCTAGCAACGCAAAGCAAACAAGCTAGCAACGCAAAGCTACCAAGCTAACAACGCAAAGATAGCAAGCTAGCAACGCAAAGCTAGCAAGTTAGAAATGCAATGCTAGCTGGATAGCAACGAAAAGCTATCAAGTTAGCAACGCAAATCTAGCAAACTTGCAAGCTATCATCTAAAAGAAAGCATGCTAGGAACGAAAGCTAGCTTGCAAGAAACGAAAACATGCAACAAGCACACAACCCAAAGATAGCAAGCTAGCAACGTAAAGCTAGCAAGGTAGTAACGCAATTCAAGCAAGCTAGCCACTCAAATCTAACAAGCTAACAACGCAAAAGTGGCAAGATATAAACGCAAAGCTAGCAAGCTTGCAACGCAAAGCTAGCAAGCAAGCAACGGAATGCAAACCAGGTAGCAACGCAAAGTTAGCAAGCTAGCCACACAAATCTAGGAAGCTAGCAAAGCAAATCTGGCTAGGTGGAAACGCACTCCTGGCAAGCTAGCAACGCAAACATGGCAAGATAGCAAAGCAAAGCTAGCAAGTTAGCAATGCTAATGTAGCTATCTAGCAACGTAAAACTATCATGCTAGCAACGCATATCTTGCAAGTTTGCAAGCTAGCAACCGAATGCTAGCAAGCTAGCAAAGCAAAGCAAGCAAGCGAGCAAGGCAATGCTGGCAAGCAAGCAACGCAAATCTATCAAGATACCAACGAAAAGGTGCAATCTCGAAAAGGAAAGCAGCAAGTTAGCAACGCAAAGATGGCAAGCTAGCGAAGCAAGAACTCAAAGCTAGCAAGCAAACAACGTAAAGCTAGCAAGTTAGCAACGCATAGCTAGCAAGGTAACAAACCAAAGCTAGCAAGCTAGAAACGCAAATCTAGCAATCTAGCTAGCTAGCAACGCAAAGGAAGCAAGCTAGAAAGGCGAAGCTAACAAGCTAGCAAAGCAAAGCTTGCAAGCTACAAAAGCAAAGATTGCAAGATAGCAACGTCCAGCTGGCAAGCTAGCTACGCACAGCTGGCAAGATAGCAAGGCAAAGCTAGCATGCTAACAAACCAAATCTAGCAAGAGAGCAACGCAAAACTAGCTAGCTAGCAACGCAATACAGCAAAGTAGCAACGCCTTGCTAGCAAGATAGAAACGCACACCTATCAAGTTGGCAAAGCAAGCTAGGAACTCAAGGCTACCAAGCTAGCAACTCAAAGCTAGCCCGCTAGCAAAACAAAGATAGAAAGATAGCAACGAAAAGTTAGCAAGCAAGAAAGGAAAAGCAAACTAGCAAGCAACACAAAGCTGGCAAGCTATCAAATCTAATCTAGCAAGCTAGCAACGCAAAGGAACAAGCTAGCAAAGGAAAGCTAGCAAGGTTGCAAAGCAAAGCTAGCAAGCTAGCCAGGCAAATTTAGCAAGCTGGCAAAGCAACGATGGCAAGCTTGTAACGCAAAGCTACCAAGCTAGCAACGCAAATCTGGCAAGCTAGCAACGCACAGCAAGAAAGCTACCAACTCAAAGCTAACAAGCTAGCAACGCAAAGCTACAAAGCTAGCAACGCATACCTAGCAAGCTAGCAACGCAAATCTGGCAAGATGGCAAAGCAAACTAGCAAGTTAGCAACGCAAATCTAGGAACCTAGCAAGCTAGCAACTCTAATCTAAGAAGGTAGCAACTAAAGCTAACTAGCAAGAAACGCAAAGCAAGCAAGCAAGCAACGCAAAGCTAGCAAGCTAGCAACGAAATGCTAGCAAAGTCGTAACGCAAATCTAGCAAGCTAGCCACGCAAATAAACAAGGACGCAACCCAAAGCTTGCAAGCTAGCAAAGCAAATCTAGCAAGCTATCAACGCAAAGCTAGCAATCTAGCAACGCAAATCTAGCAAGCAAGGATATCAAACCTAGCAAGCTAGCAAGCTACCAACGCAGAAGTAGCAAGCTAGAATTGCAAAGTAACAACCTAGCAACGCAAACCTGGCAATTTAGAAACGCAAAGCAGGCAAGCTAGCAACGAAATGTTGGCAAGATAGCAACGCATATCTAGCAAGCTAGCAAGCAAGCAACTCAAACCTAGAAAGCTAGCAACGCAAAGCTAGCAAGCTTGGAATGCAAAGCTAGCAAGGATGCAACGCAAATCTAGTAAGCTAGCAAGCTAGCAAACGCAAATTTACCAAGCTAGCAAAGCAAATTTTGCTTGCTAGCAACGCATAACAAGCAAGCTAGCTAGCTAACAACGCATAGATAGCAAGTTAGCAACGAAAAGATAGCAAGATATCACGGCAAATATAGCAATCTAGAAAGCTAGCAACGAAAGCTAGCTAGCAAGGAAGGCAAAACAAGCAAGCAATAAATCAACGCAAAGTTAGCGAGATAGATATGTAAATCTAGCAAGGTAGAAACGCAAATCTAGCAAACTAGCCACGCTAATCTAACAAGCTAACAACGCAAAGCTGGCAGGCTAACAACGCAAAGCTAGCAAGCTAGCAACGCAAAGCTAGAAAGCTATTAACGCGAAGCTAGCAAGCTAGCATCGCAAAGCTAGCAAGCTAGCAACGAAAAGAAGCAAACTATTAACGCAAAGCTAGCAAGCTAGCAACGCAAAGTTAGCAAGTTTGAATGCAAAACTGGCAAGCTAGTAATGCAAAGCTGAATATCTAGGAAAGCACACCTGGCAAGCTAGCAACGCAAAGCTGGCAAGCTAGCTACGTAAAGATAGGAAGCTAGCAACGCAAAACTAGCAGGCAATCATCGCAAAGTTAGCAAGATAGCAACGCATAACTAGCAAGCATATAAGCTAGCAACGGAAAGCTAGCAAGTTACAACACAAAGCTGACAAGCTAACAATGCAAAGCATGCAATCTTGAAAGGCAAAGCAGGCTAGCTAGCAACACAAACCTGGCAAGCTAGCAAAGCAAAGCTAGCATGTTAGCAACGCATATCTAGCAAGCTAGCAAGCTAAGAACGGAAAGCTAGCAACGCAAAGCTAGCAAGCTAGCAACGAAAAGCGAGCAAGCAAGGTAGCTAGCAACGGAAAGCTAGCAAGCTAGAAACGAAAAGGTAGCAAAATAGAAAAGCAAATCAAGCAAGCTAGCAAGCGAGATATGCAAAGCAAGCAAGCAAGCAATGCAAACTATCAAGATAACAACGCAAATCTAGCAAGCCAGCAAAGCAAAGCTAGCAAGCTAGCAACATAAAGCTAACAAGTTACCGACGAAAAGCTAGCAAGTTAGCAAAGCAAAGTTAGGAAGTTTGCAACGAAAAGGTGTCAAGCTAGCCAAGCACAGGTGGCAAGATAGCAACGCAAACCTGGCAAACTAATAACGCAAAGCCAGCAAGCTAGCAACAAAGAAGCTAGCAATCTAGAAAGCTAGTAACGGAAAGCTAGGAACGCAAAGGTAGAAATCTAGCACCGCAAAGCTAGCAAGCTAGCAACGCAAAGGTAGCAAGCTAGCAAAGCAATTCTAGGAAGCCAGTAATGCAAAGCTAGCAAGATAGCAACGCAAAGGTAGCAAGCTAACAACGCAAAGATAGCAAGCTATCATTGCAAATATAGCAAGCTAGAACTCAAAGCTAGCGTGGTAGCAACGCAAAGCTATCACGATAGAAAAGCAAAGCTAGCAAGCTAGCAACGCAAAGCTAGGAAGTTTGAAACGCAAACTAGCAAGTTAGCAACGCAAATCTAGCAAGCTATCAACGCAAATCAAGAAAGCTAGCAACGCAAATTTAGCAAGCTAGAAAGGAATGCTGGCAAGCTAGCAACGCAAAGGTGGCAAGCTAGCAAAAAACAGCTGGAAAGCTAGCAACGCACAGCTGAGAAGCTAGCAAAGCAAAGCTAGCAAGCTAGCAACGGAAAGATGTCAAGCTATCAACGCAAAGCCAGCAAGATAGCAACGAAAAGCTAGCAAGCTAGCAACGGAAAGTTAACAAATCAAAGCTAGCAAACTAGCAACCCAAAGCTAGCTATCTAGAATCGCAAACCTAGCATGCTAGCAACGCAAAGCTAGCAGAGCTTGCAACGCAAAACTACGAAGCTAGGAACACAAAGCTAGAAAGAGAGCAACCCTAAGCTAGCAACCTAGGAACGCAAATTTAGAAAGCTAGCATTGCAAAGCTAGGAAGCTAGAACGCAAAGCTGTCAAAGTAGCAACGCAAAGCTACCAAGATTGCAACGCAAAATTAGCAAGTTAGCACCGAAAACTATCAAGCTAGCAACGCAAAGCTAGGAAGGTAGCAACCCAAAGCTAGCAAGCTAATAACGCAAGACTAGCAAGGTAGGAACCAAACTTGCAAGCTAGAAACTCAAAACTACGAAGCTAGGAACACAAAGCTAGAAAGAGAGCAACCCTAAGCTAGCAACCTAGGAACGCAAATTTAGAAAGCTAGCATTGCAAAGCTAGGAAGCTAGAACGCAAAGCTGTCAAAGTAGCAACGCAAAGCTACCAAGATTGCAACGCAAAATTAGCAAGTTAGCACCGAAAACTATCAAGCTAGCAACGCAAAGCTAGGAAGGTAGCAACCCAAAGCTAGCAAGCTAATAACGCAAGACTAGCAAGGTAGGAACCAAACTTGCAAGCTAGAAACTGCAATCGAGCGATCTAGCAACTCAATGTTAGTAAGCTATCAACGTAAGCTAGCAAGCAATAAAAGGAAATCAAGCAAGCAAGAAAGCAAGAATGCAAAGCAAAGCTAGCAATATAGCAACTCATAAAACCAGCTAGCAACGCAAACATAGCAAGCTAGCAACGGAAATATAGAAAGTTAGCAACGAAAATCTAGCAAGCTAGCAACGGAATGCTAGCAAGCTACCCCGTAATGCTAGAATCCTAGCAACGCAAAGCTAACAAGCTAGAAACGCAAAACTAGCAAGCTATTAACGCAAAGTTAGCAAGCTAGCAACGCAAATTTGGAAGCCAGAATGCAAATCTGTCAAGCTAGCAATGCAAAGCTGGAAAGCTAATAAAGCACACCTTTCAAGCTAGCAAATCAAAGCTGGCAAGCTAGCTACGCAATGCTGGCACGTTAGCAAAGCAAAGCTGGCAAGCTAGCAACGAAATGCTAGCAAGTTAGTAACGCAAAGCTAGGAAGCTAGCAAAGCAAAACAAGCAAGATATCAAAGCAAACCTAACAAGCTAGAAACCCATATCTAGCAAGCTACCAAGCTAGCAAAGGAAAGCTAGCAAGATAGCACCATAATGTTTCCAAGCAAGCAATGCGCTCTGGCAGGCTAGAAATGCAAAGCTGGTAAGAAAGAAACGCAAAGCAGGCAAGCTTGCAACACAAAGCTGGCAAGCTAGCAACGCAAAGCTGGAAAGCTAGCAACGCAATGCTAGCATGAGAGCAAGGCATGTCTAGCAACCTATCAAGCTAAGAACGAAAAGCAAGCAAGTTAGCAAAGCAAAGCTAAAGAGCTAGCAACGCAAACCTAGCAAGCTAGAAACGCAAATCTAGCTAGCTAGCAACGCAAAGCTAGCAAGCTAGAATCTCAAAGCTAGCAAGATTGCAACGCAAATTTAGCAAGCTAAATAACTACCAACGCAAAGCTACCAAGCTAGCAACGCAAACTAGCAAGCTAGCAACGCAAATCTAGCAACCTATCAAGCTAGCAACGCAAAGCTAGCAAGCTAGAAACGCAAAGCTAGCAAAAGAGCAACGCAAATCTAGCAAGATTGCAAACAAGATATGTAAAGCAAGCAAGCAAGCAATGCAAAGCTATCAAGATAGCAACGCAANTAAATCTAGCTAGCTAGCAACGCAAAGCTAGCAAGCTGGAATCACAAAGCTAGCAAGATTGCAACGCAAATTTAGCAAGCTAAATAACTAGCAACTCAAAGCTACCAAGCTAGCAACGCAAACTAGCAAGCTAGCAACGCAAATCTAGCAACCTATCAAGCTAGCAACGCAAAGCTAGCAAGCTAGAAACGCAAAGCTAGCAAAAGAGCAACGCAAATCTAGCAAGATTGCAAACAAGATATGTAAAGCAAGCAAGCAAGCAATGCAAAGCTATCAAGATAGCAACGCAAAGCTTGCAATCTAACAACGCAAAGCTAGGAATCTAGCATCGCAAAGCTAGCAAGCTAACAACGCAAAGCTAGCAAGCTATTAACGCAAAGCTAGCAAGTTAGAAAAGCAGTGTTAGCAAGCTTGCAACGCTAAGCCTACAAGCTACCAATGTAAAGCTTGCAAGCTAGCAACGAAAAGCTGGCAAGCTAGCAATGCAAATCCAGCAAGGTAGCAAGCTAGCAACGGAAATCTAGCAACGAATTGCTAGCATGTTAGCAACGCAAAGCTAGCAAAACTAGCAACGCAAAGCTAGGAAGCTAGCAATGATAAGCTAGCAAGATAGCAACGCAGAGCTAGCAAGATAGCAAGACAAAGAGAGCAAGCTATTATTGCATAGCTAGCAAGATAGAACGCAAAGCTAGCAAGGTAGCAAAGCAAAGCTATCAAGATTGCAAAGAAAAACTAGCAAGCTAGCAACGCAAATTTAGGAAGTTAGCAAATCAAAGCTAGCAAGCTACTAAAGCAAAGCTAGCTAGTTAGGGAACCAAAGCTAGCAAGCTAGCAACGCAAAGCTAGCAAGCTAGCAACGCAAAGCTAGCAAGCTAGCAACGCAAAGCTAGCAAGCTAGCAACGCAAAGCTAGCAAGCTAGCAACGCAAAGCTAGCAAGCAAGAAACGTAAAGCAAGCAAGCAAAAAAGCAAGCTAGCAAAGAAAAGCAAACTAGCATGATAGCAACGCATTTAAAACAAGCTAGGAAAGCAAAGATATCAAGCTAGCATAGGATATCAAGCTAGTTAGCAATGCAAAGCTAACAAGCTAGCAACGAAATGCTAGTAAGCTATCAACACAAAACTAGCAAGTAGCAACGCAAAGCTAGCAAGCTAGCAACTCAAAACTATCAAGGTATGAAATTAAAGCTAGCAAGTTAGCAACGCGAATTTAGCAAGGTAAAATGCAAAACTGGCAAGCTAGCAAGGCAAATCTGAAAAGCTAGACAAGCACACTTGGCAATCTAGAAACGCACAGCTGGCATCTAGCAACGCAAAGCTGGTAAGCTAGTAAAGAAAAACTAGCAAGCTAGCAACGCAAACCTAGCAAGTTAGCAAAGCAAATCCAGCAAGCTAACAAACGAAAGCTTGCAAGCAAGAAACGCAAAGCAAACAAGCAACCAACGCAAAGCTAGCAAGCTAGCAAAGCAAAGCTAGCAAGCTAGCAACACAAAACTAGCAAGGTAGAAACTAAAAGCTGGCATGCTAACAACGCAAATCTGGCGAGCTAGCAACGCAAAGCTAGCAAGCTAGCAAAGCAAAGCTAGCAAGCTAGCAACACAAAACTAGCAAGGTAGAAACTAAAAGCTGGCATGCTAACAACGCAAATCTGGCGAGCTAGCAACGCAAAGCTAGCAAGAAAGAAACGCAATGCAAGTAAGCAAGAAACGCAATTAAACAAGCAAGAAAGCAAGCAAGCAAAGCAAAGCTAGCAAGATAGCAACGCAATGAAAAAAAACTAGCAAGGCAAAGATAGCAAGCTAGCAACGGAAATCTATCAAGGTAACAACGCAAAGCTAGCAAGCTAGGTACGGAATGCTAGTAAGCTAACAACGAAATGCTAGCAAGCTAGAAACGCAAAATTAGCAAGCTATTAAATCAAAGTTAGCAAGCTAGCAACGCAAAGTCAGCAAGTGAAAAAGGAAAGCTGGCATGCTAGCAACGTAATTCTGAAAAGCTAGCAAAGAACACATGGCAAGCTAGTAACGCAAAGCTGGCAAGCTAGCAACGCAAAGCTGGCAAGTTAGCAAAGCAAATCTAGCAAGCTACAACGCAAAGCTAGCAAGTTAACAACGCAAAGCTTCCTAGCTTGCAACGGAGAGCGAACAAGTTAGCAAAGAAAAGTTGGAAAGCTAGAAACGCAAAGCAGGCAAGCTAGCAACACAAACCTGGCCATTTAGAAACGCAAGGCGGACAAGATAGCAACGCAAAGCTAGCATGATAGCAACGCATATATATGAAGTTAGCTAGCTAAGAACGGAAAGCTAGCATGCCAGCAACACAAAGCTAGCAAGCTAGCAACGCAATGTTGGCAAGCTAGCAACGCAAAGCTAGCAAGCTAGCAAGTTAGCAACGCAAAGATAGCAAGCTAGCAACGCAAATCTAGCAACTTAGCATAGCAAAGTTAGGAAGTTTGCAACGCAAAGCTGTCAAGTTAGCCACGCACAGGTGGCAAACTAGCAACGCAAACCTGGCAAACTGACAACGCAAAGCCAGCAAGCTAGCAACAAAGAAGCTAGCAATCTAGCAAGCTAGTAACGCAAAGGTAACAATCTAGCACATAAAGTTAGCAAGCTGGCAACGCAAAGATAGCAAGCTAGCAACGCAATGCTAGGATGCCAGTAATGCAAAGCTAGCAAGATAGCAACGCAAAGCTAGCAAGCTTGCAGAGATAACAAGTTATCATTGCAAATTTACAAGCTAGAACACAAAGCTAGCAAGGTAGCAACGCAAAACTATCACGATAGAAAAGCAAAGCTTGCAAGCTAGCAACGCAAAGCTAGGAAGTGTGAAATGCAAACTAGCAAGTTAGCAACGCAAAATTAGCAAGTTATCAAAGCAAATCAAAGAAGATAGCAACGCAAATTTAGCAAGCTAGAAAGCAATGCTGGCAAGCTAGCAACGCAAAGGTGGCAAGCTAGCAAACATAGCTGGCAAGCTAGCAACGCAAAGCTGGCAAGCTATCAACGCAAAGCAAGCAAGCTAACAACGGAAAGCTAGCAAGCTAGCAACGGAAAGATAGCAACTCAAAGCTAGAAAACTAGCAACCCAAAGCTAGCTAACTAGAATCGGAAACCTAGCAAGCTAGCAACGCCAAGCTAGCAGAGCTTGCAACGCAAAACTAGGAAGCTAGCAACACAAAGCTACCAAGAGAGCAACCCTAAGCTAGCAACCTAGCAACGCAAATTCAGAAAGCTAGCATTGCAAACTAGGAAGCTAGAACTCAAAGCTGTCAAAGTAGCAACGCAAAGCTACCAAGATTGCAACGCAAAATTAGTAAGTTAGCAACGCAAAGCTAGCAAACTAGCAAACGCAAAGCTTGGAAGTTAGCAACCCAAAGCTAGCAAGCTAATAACGCAAGACTAGCAAGGTAGGAACGCAATCTTGCAAGCTAGAAACAGAAATCTAGCGATCTAGCAACTCAAAGCTAGTAAGCTATTAACATAAGCTAGCAAGCAATAAACGGAAAGCAAGCAAGCAAGAAAGCAAGCATGCAAATCAAAGCTGGCAAGCTAGCAACGCATACCTTTCAAGCTGGCAACGCAAAGCTAGCAAGCTAGCAACAAAAGCTAGCAAAATTTTAACGCAAAACTAATAAACTTGCCACGAATATCTTAGAAGCTAACAACGCAAAGCTGGGAAGCTAGCAACGCAAACCTGGCAAGCTAGCAAGGCAAAGGTGGCAAGCTAGCAACACAAGGCTGGCAAGCTAGCAACTAAAGCTGGCAAGCTAGCAACTAAAGCTGGCAAGCTAGCAACTCAAAGATAGCAAGCTAGCAACGAATATCTAGCAAGATAGCAACGGAAAGCTAGCAAAATAGAATCGCAAAACTACCATGCTAGCATCGTAGATCTGGCATGCAAGCAAGCTAGAAATGCAAAGCTAGCAAGCTAAGAACTCAAAGCTAGCAAGCTAACAACGTAAATCTAGCAAGCTAGCAACGCAATTTAGCAAGGTAACAACACAAATCTAGCAAGGTAGCAACGGAAACCTAGCAAGCTAGCAAGCTAATAACGCAAAGGTTGCAAGCTAGAATTGCAAACGTATCAAGCTAGCAACGCAAAGCTAGCAAGCTAGCAACGCATATCTAGCAAGATAGGAAGATAGCAACGGAAAGCTAGCATGCTAGCAACTCAAAACATGGCAAGCTAGAAAAGCAAAGCTATAAAGCTAGCAAAGCAAACCTGGCAGGCTAGCAAAGCAAAGCAGGCAATCTAGAAACGAAACGCAAGCAAGCTAGCATCGCAAAACTGGCAATCTAGAAAAGCAAAGCTACCAAGGTAGCAACGCAAAACTAGCAAGCTAGCAACGCAAAGCTAGGAAGCTAGCAACGCAAAGCTAGCGAGATAGCAACGCAAATCTAGCAAGTTAGCAACGCAAATTTAACAATCTAGCTAGCTAGAAACTTTAAGCTAGCAAGCTAGCAACGAAAGCTAGCAAACAAGAAACTCAAGGCATTCAAGCAAGCAGGCAACGCAAATCTAGCAAGCTAGCCACGCAAATCAAGCAAGCTAACAAAGCAAACCTGGCAAGCTAAGAAAGCAAAGCTAGCAAGCTAGCAAAGGCAAAGCTATCAAGCAAGAACCTGAATGCTAGTACGGTAGTAACGTAAAGCTAGCAAGCTAGACACACAATTCTAGAAAGCTAGCAACGCAAAGCTGGCAAGCTAGAAATGCACACCAGGCAAGAAAGCAACGCAAACCTGGCAAGCTAGCAAAGGAAATCTAGCAAGCTAGCAACGCTAAGCTAGCAATCTAGCAACGCAAATCTAAGATGATAGCAAAACATATCTAGCCGGCAAGCAAACTAGCAACGGAAAGCTATCAAGCTAGCAACGTAAAGCTGCAAGTTAGGAACGCAAAGCTGGCAAGCTAGCAACGCAAACCAGGCAAGATAAGAAAGCAAAGCTGCAATCCATAAAACAAAGCAGGCAAGCTAGCTACGCAAAGCTGGCAAGCTAGGAACGCAATGTTAACAATATAGGAACGCATATATAGCAAGATAGCTAGATAGCAAAATATTAACGGAAAGCTAGCAAGTTAGAAACGCAAAGCTAGACAGCTAACAACGAAAGGTTTGCAAGCTAGCAACGTAAATCTAGCAAGTTTGCAAGCTAGCAACGCAAATTTAGCAAGGTAACAACTCAAAGCTAGCAAGATAACAACGTAGAGCTATCAAGCTAGCAACGCAAAGCTAGCAAGGTAGCAACGCAATGCTAGCAAGCTAGGAACGCAAATCTAGCAAGCTAGCTAGCTAGCAAGGCAAAGGTAGCAAGTTAGCAACGCAAAGCTCGCAAGCCAGCAAAGCAAAGCTAGCTAGCTACAAACGCAAAGCTGGCAAGCTAGGAATGCAACGCTGGCAATCTAGCAACCCACAGCTGTCAAGCAAGCAACGCACACCTGGCAAGCTACCAACGCACAGCTGGCAAAATAGCTACGCAAAGCTAGCATGAGAGCAAAGCAAAGCTAGCAGGCTAGAAACGCAAAGCTGGCAAGCTAGAATGGCAAAGAGAGCAAGCTAGCAACGCAAAGTAAGCAAGCAAAATGTCAAAGCTAGCAAGCTAGCAACGCAAATCTACCAAGCTAGCAACTCAATATTAGCAAGATAGAAACGCAAAGCTAGCTAGATAGCAACTCAAAGCTATAATGCTAGTAAGGCTAACTTAGCAAGATAGCAAAGCAATGCTATCAAGCTAGCAACACATGTCGAGCAATCTAGAAAGCTATCAGCGCAAAGCTAGCTAGCTAGCAACGCAATATTTGCAAGGTAGCACCGCCAAGTTAGCAAGATAGCAAACGCAAACCTATCAAGCAAGCAAAGCAAAGCTAGCAAGCTAGCAAAGCAGGATACCAAGTTAGCAACTCAAAGCTAGCAGGCTATCAACACAAAGCTAGCAAGCTAGCAATGCAAAGCTAGCAAACAAGAAACGAAAAAACAATCTAGCATGCAAAGCAAAGCTAGCAAGCTAGCAAAGCAAAGCTAGCAAGCTAGCAGCGGTATGCTAGCAAATTAGCAATGCAAAGCAAGCAAGGTAGCCAAGCAAATCTAGCAAGCTAGCAACGCAAATCTGGCAAGTTAGCAAAGCAAAACTACCATGCTAGCAACGCAAAACTAGCAAGCAAGCAACGCAAAGCAAGAAAGCAACGCAAAGCAAACAAGCAACGCAAAGCAAGCAAGCTCGGAACTCAAAGATAACTAGCTAGCAACGCAAAGCTACAAAGATAGCAACGCAAATCTAACAAGCTAGCAACGAAAAGCACACAAGCTAGCAACGCAAAGCTAACAAGCTATCAACGAAAAGCTACCAAGCTTAAAAAGCAAAGATAGCAAGCTAGCAAAGCAAAGCTAGCATGTTAGAAATGCAATGCTAGCTGGATAGCAACGAAAAGCTATCAAGTTAGCTACGCAAATCTAGCAAACTTGCACGCTATCATCTCAAAGATAGCAATCTAGAAACGAAAGCTAGCTTGCAAGAAACGAAAACATGCAAGCAAGCAGGCAACGCAAAGCTAGCAAGCTAGCAACGTAAAGCCAGCAAGGTAGTAACGCAATTCAAGCAAGCTAGCCACTCAAATCTAGCAAGCTAACAACGCAAAAGTGGCAAGCTATAAACGCAAAGCTAGCTAGCTTGCAACGCAAAGCTAGCAAGCAAGCAACGGAATGCAAATCAGGTAGCAACGCAAAGCTAGCAAGCTAGCAACACAAATCTAGCAAGCTAACAAAGCAAAGCTGGCTAGGTAGAAACGCATTCCTGGCAAGCTAGCAACGCAAACATGGCAAGTTAGCAAAGCAAAGCTAGCAAGTTAGCAATGCTAAGTTAGCTATCTAGCAACGCAAAACTAGCATGCTAGCAACGCATATCTAGCAAGCTAGCAAGCTAACAACCGAATGCTAGCAAGCTAGCAACGCAAAGCTGGCAAGCGAGCAACGCAAAGCTGGCAAGCAAGCAACGCAAACCTGGCAAGATAACAACGAAAAGCGTCAATCTCGAAAAGCAAAAAAGGCAAGTTAGCAACGCAAAGCTGGTAAGCTAGCAACGCAAATATAGCAAGCTCGCAACGCATATCAAGCAAGCTAGCAAGCTAGTAAAGGAAAGCTCGCTAGCTAGAAACGCAAAGCTAGCAAGCTAGCAACGCAAAACTAGCAAGCTAGCAACGTAAATCTAGCAAGCTATGCAACCTAGCAACGCAAAGCTAGCAAGCTAACAAGTCAAAGCTAGCAAGCAAACAAAGTAAAGCTATCAAGTTAGCAACGCATAGCTAGCAAGGTAGCAACACAAAGCTAGCAAGCAAGAAACGCAAATCTAGCAAACTAGCTAGCTAGCAACGCAATGGTAGCAAGCTTGCAAAGCGAAGCTAGCAAGCTAGCAAAGCAAAGCTAGCAAGCTACCAACGCAAAGTTTGCAAGATAGCAACGCCCAGCTGGCAAGCTAGCAACGCATATTTGGCAAGCTAGCAAACCACAGCTGGCAAGATAGCAATGCAAAGCTAGCATGCTAGCAAATCAAATCAAGCAAGATAGCAACGCAAGCTTGAAAGCTAGAAAGGCAAAGATGTCAAGCTAGCAACGCAAAGTTAGTAAGCTAGAAGGAAAATCTAGCAAGGTAGCAACACAAATATACCAAGCTAGCAAATCAAATCTAGCAAGCTAGCAACGCAAAGCTAGCAAGATAGAAACGCAAAGCTAGCATACTAGCAACTCAAACCTAGCAAGATAGCAAAGCAAAGCTATCAAGCTAGCAACGCAAAAATTAGCTAGCTAGCACCGCAATACTAGCAAGGTAGCAACTCCTTGCTAGCAAGATAGAAACGCAAACCTATCAAGCTGGCAAAGCAACGCTAGCCCGCTAGCAAATAAGCAAGAAAAATAGCAACGCAAAGCTAGCAAGCAAGAAAGGAAAAAAATCTAGCAAGCTAGCAACGCAAAAGACAAGCTAGCAACGGAAAGCTAGCAAGGTAGAAAAGCAAAGCTAGCAAGCTAGCCAGGCAAATTTAGCAAGCTGGCAAAGCAACGATGGCAAGCTAGTAACGCAAAGCTACCAAGCTAGCAACGCAAATCTA
>NW_019735466.1:18245-29028 GCF_002891405.2 Cryptotermes secundus
GCTAGCAAGTTGGAAACGCAATTCTAGCAATCTAGCAAGCTAGCAACTCAAAGCTAGCAAGCAAGCAACTAAAGCTAGCTAGCAAGAAACGAAAAGCAAGCAAGCAAACAACGCAAAGCTAGCAAGCTAGTAACGTAAAGCAAGCAAGGTAGTAACCTAAATCTAGCAAGATAGCCACGCAAATCCAGCAAGCAAACAACGCAAAGTTGGCAAGCTAGCAACGCAAACCTGGGAAGCTAGCATCGCAAGCTGGCAAGCTAGCAAAGCAATGCTAGCAAGCTAAGAACGCAAATCTAACAATCTAGGAACGCAATAAAAGCAATCTAGCAACGTAAAGCTAACAATCTAGCAACGCATATCTAGCAAGCTAGCAAGATAGCAACGGAATGCTAGCAAGATAACAACGCAATGTTGGCAAGCTAGCAAAGCAAAGCTGGCAAGCTAGCAACTCAAAGCAGGCAATCTATAAACGCAACGCAGGCAAGCTAGCAACGCAAAGCTGGCAATCTAGAAACACAAAGCTACCAAGCTAGCAACGCAAATCTAACAAGCTAGCAACGCAAAACACACAAGCTAGCAACGCAAAGCTAACAAGCTAGCAACGCAAAGCTACCAAGAAAACAACGCAAAGCTAGCAAGCTAGCAACGCCAAGCTAGCAAGTTAGAAAAGCAATGCCAGCTGGATAGCAACGAAAGTCTATCAAGTTAGCAACGCAAATCTAGCAACCTTGCAAGCTATCATCTCAAAGATAGCAAGCTAGGAAAGAAATCTAGCTTGCAAGTAACGAAAACATGCAAGCAAGCACACAACGCAAAGATAGCAAGCTAGCAACGTAAAGCTACCAAGGTAGTGACGCAATTCAAGCAAGCTAGCCACTCAAATCTAACAAGCTAACAACGCAAAAGTGGCAAGCTATAAACGCAAAGCTAGCAAGCTTGCAACGCAAAGCTAGCAAGCAAGCAACGGAATGCAAACCAGGTAGCAACGCAAAGCTAGCAAGCTAGCCACACAAATCTAGCAAGCTAGCAAAGCAAATCTGTCTAGGTAGAAACGCACTACTGGAAAGCTAGCAACGCAAACATGGCAAGATAGCAAAGCAAAGCTAGCAAGTTAGCAATGCTAATGTAGCTATCTAGCAACGCAAAATTAGCATGCTAGCAACGCATATCTTGCATGTTAGCAAGCTAGCAACCGAATGTTAGCAAGCTAGCAAAGCAAAGCAAGCAAGCGAGCAAGGCAATGCTGGCAAGCAAGCAACGCAAACCTGGCAAGATAACAACGAAAAGCTGCAATCTCGAAAAGCAAAGCAGCAAGTTAGCAACGCAAAGCGGGCAAGCTAGCAAAGAAAAGATAGCAAGCTAGCAAACCATATCAAGCAAGCTAGCAAGCTAGTAAAGGAAAGCTGGCAAGCTAGAAACGCAAAGCTAGCAAGCTAGCAACGCAAATCTAGCAAACTAGCAACGTAAATCTAGGAAGCTAGCAACCTAGCAACGCAAAGCTAGCAAGCAAACAACTCAAAGCTAGCAAGCAAACATCGTAAAGCTCTCAAGTTAGCAACGCATTGCTAGCAAAGTAGCAAACCATAGCTAGCAAGCTAGAAACGCAAATCTAGCAAACTAGCTAGCTAGCAACGCAAAGGTAGCAAGCTAGAAAGGCGAAGCTAGCAAGCTAGCAAAGCAAAGCTAGCAAGCTACCAAAGCAAAGATTGCAAGATAACAACGCCCAGCTGGAAAGCTAGCAACGCACAGCTGGCAAGATAGCAACGAAAAGCTAGCATGCTAACAAACCAAATCTAGCAAGAGAGCAGCGCAAGCTGGCAAGTTGGAAGGCAAAAATGGCAAGCTAGCAACGAAAAGTAAGCATGCTAGAAGGCAAAGCTAGCAAGGTAGCAACGCAAAACTACCAAGCTAGCAAATCACATCTAGTAAGCTAGCAACGCAAAACTAGCAAGACAGAAACGCAAAGCTAGCATACTAGCAACGCAAACCTAGCAAGATATCAAATCAAAACTATCAAGCTAGCAACGCAAAACTAGCTAGCTAGCAACGCAATACTAGCAAGGTAGCAACTCCTTGCTAGCAAGATAGAAACGCACACCTATCAAGTTGGCAAAGCAACGCTAGCAAGCAAGGAACGCAAGGCTACCAAGCTAGCAACACAAAGTAGCCCGCTAGCAAAACAAAGTAAGAAAGATAGCAACGCAAAGCTAGCAAGCAAGAAAGAAAAATCAAGCTAGCAAGCAACACAAAGCTAGCAAGCTAGCAACTCAAATCTAGCAAGCTTGCAACGCAAAGGAACAAGCTAGCAACGGAAAGCTTGCAAGGTAGCAAAGCAAAGCTAGCAAGCTTGCCAGGCAAATTTAGCAAGCTGGCAAAGCAACGATGGCAAGCTTGTAACGCAAAGCTACCAAGCTAGCAACGCAAATCTAGCAAGCTAGCAACGCAAAGCAAGCAAGCTACCAACTCAAAGCTAACAAGCTAGCAACGCAAAACTACAAAGCTAGCAATGCAAATATAGCAAGCTAGCAACGCAAATCTGGCAAGATGGCAAAGCAAACTAGCAAGTTAGCAACGCAAATCTAGCAATCTAGCAAGCTAGCAACTCTAATCTAAGAAGGTAGCAACGAAAGCTAACTAGGAAGAAACGCAAAGCAAGCAAGCAAGCAACGCAAAGCTAGCAAGCTAGCAACGAATTGCTAGCAAAGTCGTAACGCAAATCTAGCAAGCTAGCCACGCAATTAAAGCAAGCACCCAACCCAAAGCTTGCAAGCTTGCAAAGCAATTCTAGCAAGCTATCAACGCAAAGCTAGCAATCTAGCAACGCAAATCTAGCAAGCAAGAATATCAAATCTAGCAAGCTAGCAAGCTATCAACGCAAAACTAGCAAGCTAGAATTTGCAAAGTTAGCAACCTAGCAACGCAAAGCTGGCAATCTAGAAACGCAAACAGGCAAGCTAGCAAAGAAATGTTGGCAAGCTAGCAACGCATATCTAGCAAGCTAGCAAGCAAGCAACTCAAACCTATCAATCTACCAACGCAAAGCTAGCAAGCTTGGAATGCAAAGCTAGCAAGAATGCAACGCAAATCTAGTAAGCTAGCAAGCTAGCAAACGCAAAATTACCAAGTTAGCAAAGCAAATTTTTCTTGCTAGCAACGCATAACAAGCAAGCTACCAAGCTAACAACGCAAAGATAGCAAGATAGCAACGAAAAGATAGCAAGATAGCACGGCAAATCCTGCAATCTAGCAACCTAGCAAAGAAAGCTAGCTAGCAAGGAACGCAAAAGAAGCAAGCAATAAATCAACGCAAAGTTAGCGAGCTAGATACGTAAAACTAGCAAGGTAGAAACGCAAATCTAGCAAACTAGCCACGCAAATCTAACAAGCTAACAACGCAAAGCTGGCAGGCTAACAACGCAAAGCTAGCAAGCTAGCAACGCAAAGCTAGAAAGCTATTAACGCAAAGCTAGCAAGCTAGCAACGCAAAGCTAGCAAGCTAGCAACGAAATAAGCAAACAATTAACGCAAAACTAGCAAGCTAGCAACGCAAAGTTAGCAAGTTTGAATGCAAAGCTGGCAAGCTAGCAATGCAAAGCTGAATATCTAGGAAAGCACACCTGGCAAGCTAGCAACGCAAAGCTGGCAAGCAATCATCGCAAAGTTAGCAAGATAGCAACGCATAACTAGCAAGCAAATAAGCTAGCAACGGAAAGCTAGCAATCTAACAAAACAAAGCTGACAAGCTAACAATGCAAAGCATGCAATCTTGAAAGGAAAGCAGGCTAGCTAGCAACAAAAACCTGGCAAACTAGCAAAGCTAACCTGGCAAGCTAGCAAAGCAAAGCTAGCATGTTAGCAACGCATATCTAGCAAGCTAGAAAGCTAAGAACGGAAAGCTAGCAACGCAAAGCTAGCAAGCTAGCAACGCAAAGCTAGCAAGCTAGCAAAGCTAAGCGAGCAAGCTAACGACGCAAAATCTAGGAATCTAGCAAGCCAGCAACGAAAATCTAGCAAGCTAGAAACGCAAAGCTAGCAAGATAGCAACGCGAATCTAGCAAACAAGGTAGATAGCAACGGAAAGCTAGCAAGCTAGAAACGCAAAAGTGGCAAAATAGGAAAGCAAATCAAGCAAGATAGCAAGCGAGATATGCAAAGCAAGCAAGCAAGCAATGCAAAGCTATCAAGATAACAACGAAAAGCTAGCAAGCCAGCAACGCAAAGCTAGCAAGCTAACAACATAAAGCTAACAAGTTACCGACGCAAAGCTTGAAAGTTAGCAAAGCAAAGTTAGGAAGTTTGTAACGCAAAGCTGTCAAGCTAGCCACGCACAGGTGGAAGCTAGCAATGCAAACCTGGCAAACTTACAACGCAAAGCCAGCAAGCTAGCAACAAAAAAGCTAGCAATCTAGCAAGCTAGTAACGGAAAGCTAGGAACGCAAAGGTAGCAATCTAGCAACCCAAAGCTAGCAAGCTAGCAACGCAAAGTTAGCAAGCTTGCAAAGCAATCCTAGGAAGCCTGTAATGCAAAGCTAGCAAGATAGCAACGCAAAGGTAGCAAGCTAACAACGTAA
Organism: Cryptotermes secundus; assembly: GCF_002891405.2. Taxonomy (NCBI): domain Eukaryota; kingdom Metazoa; phylum Arthropoda; class Insecta; order Blattodea; family Kalotermitidae; genus Cryptotermes; species Cryptotermes secundus. Next base: position 22,817 of record NW_019735466.1, read on the forward strand.
AGATAGCAAGCTATCATTGCAAACCTAGCAAGCTAGAACTCAAAGCTAGCGAGGTAGCATCGCAAAGCTATCACGATAGAAAAACAAAGCTAGCAAGCTAGCAACGCTAAGCTTGCAAGTTTGAAACGCAAACTAGCAAGTTAGCAACGCAAAATTAGCAAGTTATCAACTCAAGTCAAGAAAGCTAGCAACGCAAATTTAGCAAGCTAGAAAGCAATATTGGCAAGCTAGCAACGCAAAGGTGGCAAGCTAGCAAAGAACAGCTGGAAAGCTAGCAACGCAAAGCTGAGAAGCTAGCAAAGCAAAGCTTGCAAGCTAGCAACGAAAAGCTGGCAAGCTATCAACGCAAAGCCAGCAAGATAGCAACGAAAAGCTAGCAAGCTAGCAACGGAAAGTTAGCAAATCAAAGCTAGCAAACTAGCAACCCAAAGCTAGCTAACTAGAAATGCAAACTTAGCAAGAAAGCAACGCAAAGCTAGCAGAGCTTGCAACGCAGAACTAGGAAGCTAGGAACACAAAGCTAGCAAGAGAGCAACCCTAAGCTAGCAACCTAGCAACGAAAATTTAGAAAGGTAGCATTGCAAAGCTAGGAAGCTAGAACGCACAGCTGTCAAAGTAGCAACGCAAAGCTACCAAGATTGCAACGCAAAATTAGCAAGTTAGCACCGCAAAACTAGCAAGCTAGCAACGCAAAGCTAGGAAGTTAGCAACCCAAAGCTAGCAAGCTAATAACGCAAGACTAGCAAGGTAGGAACAAAAGTTGCAAGCTAGAAACGGCAATCGAGCGATCTAGCAACTCAATGTTAGTAAACTATCAACGTAAGCTAGCAAGCAATAAAAGGAAATCAAGCAAGCAAGAAAGCAAGCATGCAAAGCAAAGCTAGCAAGATAACAACGCATAAAACCAGCTAGCAACGCAAATATAGCAAGCTAGCAACGCAAATTTAGAAATTTAGGAACGAAAATCTAGCAAGCTAGCAACGGAATGCTAGCAAGCTACCACGTAATGCTAGAATGCTAGCAACGCAAAGCTAACAAGCTAGAAACGCAAAACTAGCAAGCTATTAACGCAAAGCCAGCAAGCTAGCAACGCAAATTTAGGAAGCCAGAATGCAAAGCTGTCAAGCTAGCAATGCAAAGCTGGAAAGCTAATAAAGCACACCTTTCAAACTAGCAAATCAAAGCTGGCAAGCTAGCTACGCAATGCTGGCAAGTTAGCAAAGCAAAGCTGGCAAGCTAGCAACGAAATGCTAGCAAGTTAGTAACGCAAAGCTAGGAAGCGAGCAACGCAAAACAAGCAAGATATCAAAGCGAAGCTAACAAGCTAGCAACGCATATCTAGCAAGCTACCAAGCTAGCAAAGGAAAGCTAGCAAGATAGCAACATAATGTTTTCAAGCTAGAAATGCGCTCTGGCAGGATAGAAATGCAAAGCTGGCAAGCTAGAAACGCAAAGCAGGCAAGCTTGCAACACAAAGCTGGCAAGCTAGCAACGCAAAGGTGGAAAGCTAGCAACGCAATGCTAGCATGAGAGCAAGGAATATCTAGCAACCTATCAAGGTAAGAACGGAAAGCAAGCAAGTTAGCAAAGCAAAGCTAAAGAGCTAGCAACGCAAACCTAGCAAGCTAGAAACGCAAATCTAGCTAGCTAGCAACGCAAAGCTAGCAAGCTAAATTCTCAAAGTTAGCAAGATTGCAACGCAAATCTAGCAAGCTAAATATCTAGCAACGCAAAGCTACCAAGCTAGCAACGCAAAGCTAGCAAGCTAGCAACGCAAATCTAGCAACCTAGCAAGCTAGCAACGCAAAGGTAGCAAGCTAGAAACGCAAAGCTAGCAAAATAGCAATGCAAATCTAGGAAAATTGCAAACAAGATATGTAAAGCAAGCAAGCAAGCAATGCAAAGTTATCAAGATAGCAACGCAAAGCTTGCAATCTAACAACGCAAAGCTAGGAATCTAGCATCGCAAAGAAAGCAAGCTTATAATGCAAAGCTAGCAAGCTACCAACGCAAAGCTTGCAAGCTAGCAAAGCAATGTTAGCAAGCTTGCAACGCAAAGCTGGCAAGCTAGCAACGTAAAGCTTGCAAGCTAGCAACGAAAAGCTGGCAAGCTAGCAATGCAAATCCAGCAAGGTAGCAACCTAGCAACGGAAATCTAGCAACGAATTGCTAGCATGTTAGCAAGGCAAAGCTAGCAAAACTAGCAGCGCAAAGCTAGGAAGCTAGCAATGCAAGGCTAGCAAGATAGCAACGCAGAGCTAGCAAGATAGCAACACAAAGAGAGCAAGCTATTATTGTATAGCTAGCAAGATAGAACCCATAGCTAGCAAGGTAGCAAAGCAAAGCTACCAAGATAGCAAAACAAAACAAGCAAGCTAGCAACGCAAAGCTAGGAAGTTAGCAAATCAAAGCTAGCAAGCTAATAAAGCAAAGCTAGCTAGTTAGGAAACCAAAGCTAGCAAGCTAGAAACGCATATTTAACAAGCTAGCAACTCAAAGCTATTAAGCTAGCAACGCAAAGCTAGCAAGCAAGAAACGTAAAGCAAGCAAGCAAAAAAGCAAGCTAGCAAAGAAAAGCAAAGCTAGCATGAGAGCAACGCATTTAAAACAAGCTAGGAAACAAAGATATCAAGCTAGCAAAGGATATCAAGCAAGTTAGCAATGCAAAGCTAATAAGCTAGCAATGGAATGCTAGTAAGCTATCAACACAAAGCTAGCAAGTAGCAACGCAAAGCTAGCAAGCTAGCAACTCAAAACTATCAAGATATGAAATCAAAGCTAGCAAGCTAGCAACGCAAATTTAGCAAGATAAAATGCAAAGCTGGGAAGCTAGCAAGGCAAATCTGAAAAGCTAGCCAAGCACACTTGGCAATCTAGAAACGCACAGCTGGCAAGCTAGCAAAGCAAAGCTAGTAAGCTAGTAAAGAAAAGCTAGCAAGCTAGCAACGCAAACCTAGCAAGTTTGCAATGCAAATACAGCAAGCTAACAAACGAAAGCTTGCAAGCAAGAAACGCAAAGAAAACAAGCAACCAACGCAAAGCTAGCAAGCTAGGAAAGCAAAGCTAGCAAGCTAGCAACACAAAACTAGCAAGGTAGCAACTCAAAGCTGGCATGCTAGCCACGCATATCTAGCAAGCTAGCAACGCAAAGCTGGCAAGCTAACAACGCAAATCTGGCGAACTAGCAACGCAAAGCTAGCAACCTAGCAACGCAAAGTTAGGAAGTTAGCAACGCAAAGCTAGCAAGCTAGGTACTGAATGCTAGAAAGCTAACAACGAAATGCTAGCAAGCTAGAAACGCAAAATTAGCAAGCTATTAAATCAAAGTTAGCAAGCTAGCAACGCAAAGCTGGCAAGCTAACAACGCAAATCTGGCGAACTAGCAACGCAAAGCTAGCAAGAAAGAAACGCAATGCAAGTAAGCAAGAAACGCAATTCAAGCAAGCAAGAAACAAGCAAGCAAAGCAAAGCTATCAAGATAGCAACGCAATGAAAACAATCTAGCAAGGCAAAGATAGCAAGCTAGCAACGGAAATCTATCAAGATAACAACGCAAAGCTAGCAAGCTAGGTACTGAATGCTAGAAAGCTAACAACGAAATGCTAGCAAGCTAGAAACGCAAAATTAGCAAGCTATTAAATCAGAGTTAGCAAGCTAGCAACGCAAAGTCAGCAAGTGAAAAAGGAAAGCTGTCATGCTAGCAACGCAATTCTGAAAAGCTAGCAAAGAACCCCTGGCAAGCTAGTAACGCAAAGCTGGCAAGCTAGCAACGCAAAGCTGGCAAGCTAGCAAAGTAAATCTAGCAAGCTACAACGCAAAGCTAGCAAGTTAGAAACGCAAAGCTACCAAGCTTGCAACGGAGAGCGAGCAAGCTAGCAAAGAAAAACTGGAAAGCTAGAAACGCAAAGCAGGCAAGCTAGCAACACAAAGCTGGCAATTTAGCAACGCAAGGCGGGCAAGATAGCAACGCATATATATGAAGCTAGCAAGCTAAGAACGGAAAGCTACCATGCCAGCAACACAAAGCTAGCAAGCAAGCAACGCAATGATGGCTAGCTAACAAAGCAAAGCTAGCAAGCAAGCAACGCATAGCTAGAGAGCTAGAAAGCTAACAACGGAATGTTATCAAGCTAGCAAAGCAAAGCTAGCAAGCTAGCAACGCAAAGCTATCAAGATAACAACGAAAATCTAGCAAGCTGGCAAGCTAGCAAATCAAAGATGGCAATCTAGAGACGCAAAACTATCGAGTTAACGACGCAAATCTTGCAAAATAGAAACGCAAAGCTAGCAAGATAGCAACGTAAAACTAGCAAATTAGTAACGCAAAATTAGCTAGCTAGCATTGAAACCTAGCAAGCTAGAACGCAAGGCTAGCAAAGTAGAAACCAAAGCTACCAAGATAGCAACAAAAATGAGCAAGCTAGCAACGCATAGCTAGCAAGCTAGCAAGTTAGCAACGCAAAGATTGCAAGCTAGCAACGCAAATCTATCAACTTAGCATAACAAAGTTAGGAAGTTTGCAACGCAAAGCTGTCAAGCTAGCCACGCACAGGTGGCAAACTAGCAACGAAAACCTGGCAAACTAACAACGCAAAGCCAGCAAGCTAGCAACAAAGAAGCTAGCAATCTAGCAAGCTAGTAACGGAAAGCTAGGAAGGCAAAGGTAGCAATCTAGCAACATAAAGTTAGCAAGCTGGCAACGCAAAGATAGCAAGCTAGCAACGCAATGCTAGGAAGCCAGTAATGCAAAGCTAGCAAGATAGCAACGCAAACCTAGCAAGCTTGCAACGCAAAGATAACAAGCTATCATTGCAAATTTAGCAAGCTAGAACGCAAAGCTAGGAAGTGTGAAATGCAAACTAGCAAGTTAGCAACGCAAAATTAGCAAGTTATCAAAGCAAATCAAGAAAGAGAGCAACGCAAATTTAGCAAGCTAGAAAGCAATGATGGCAAGCTAGCAACGCAAAGGTGGCAAGCTAGCAAAGCACAGCTGGCAAGCTAGCAACCCAAAGCTGAGAAGCTAGCAAAGCAAAGCTAGCAAGCTAGCAACGAAAAGCTGGCAAGCTTTCAACGCAAAGCAAGCAAGCTAATAACGAAAAGCTAGCAAGCTAGCAACGGAAAGATTGCAACTCAAAGCTAGCAAACTAGCAACCCAAAGATAGCTAACTAGAATCGGAAACCTAGCAAGCTAGCAACGCAAAGCAAGCAGAGCTTGCAACGCAAAACTAGGAAGCTAGCAACACAAAGATAGCAAGAGAGCAACCCTAAGCTAGCAACCTAGCAACGCAAATTAGGAAAGCTAGCATTGCAAAGCTAGAAAGCTAGAACTCAAAGCTGTCAAAGTAGCAACGCAAAGCTACCAAGATTGCAACGCAAAATTAGCAAGTTAGCAACGCAAAGCTAGCAAGCTATCAAACGCAAAGCTAGGAAGTTAGCAACCCAAAGCTAGCAACCTAATAACGCAAGACTAGCAAGGTAGGAACGCAAACTTGCAAGCTAGAAACAGGAATTTAGCGATCTAGCAACACAAAGTTAGTAAGCTATTAACATTAGTTAGCAAGCAATAAACGGAAAGCAAGCAAGCAAGAAAGCAAGCATGCAAATCAAAGCTGGCAAGCTAGCAACGCAAACCTGGGAAGCTGGCTACGCAAAGCTAGCAAGCTAGCAACAAAAGCTAGCAAAATTGTAACGCAAATCTAATAAGCTTGCCACGAATATCTTAGAAGCTAACAACGCAAAGCTGGGAAGCTAGCAACGCAAACCTGGCAAGCTAGCAACGAAAAGCTGGCAAGCTAGCAACACAAGGCTGGCAAGCTAGCAACTAAAGCTGGCAAGCTAGCAACGCAAATATAGCAAGCTAGCAACGAATATCTAGCAAGCTAGCAACGGAAAGCTAGCAAAATAGAATCGCAAAGCTACCAAGCTAGCATCGTAGATCTGGCAAGCTAGCAAGCTAGAAATGCAAAGCTAGCAAGCTAACAACTCAAAGCTAGCAAGCTAACAACGTAAAGCTAGCAAGCTAGCAACGCAAGTTTGCAAGGTAACAACACAAATCTAGCAAGGTAGCAACGCAAAGCTAGCAAGCTAATGGTTATCAGTGTGGGATGTCAGATTCTCTCCCGGGTGGTGGATTCCTTGTTTGGGGACCTGAAGCATCGTTATGTTTATAATTTCATGGACGACTTGCTTGTGTACTCGCCCACCGTTGAGCA
>NW_019735466.1:33228-55420 GCF_002891405.2 Cryptotermes secundus
GAATATTTCGGATTACAAAGAAACGGCTTGACAAACTCAATGAAGAAAATCAGCACATATAATTACCTTTACATTGCAACAGGACAGCCATGTTATGGCGCAACTTACAACTCTGCTCAGAGAATCAATATGAACAATTACTTCTACAGTTGCATAAAGAACAAACAATAAACCACACACGAGGCTTGGATATTTCAGATTACACATGGACAGCCGTATCATGGAACATACTCGTAATTCAACTTGGAAAATCAGTTCAGGCAATTACGTCACATTTCAAGAAGGAACACGTAAGGTTCAACTCAAACAAAAAAAATCAATCACGCTAATACCAATACTTCTCCACACTGGGAGCAGGCAGGAATGCAATACCAAATAATTCCACCATCAGTATATCAAGAAACTTACAATGCTTACAATGGCTTACTTGGAGAAAGCCCTCCCTGCCTGGAGTCTACCGGCCAAACCATCACAAATAATTTATTAGAGCGCTGACCGAAATGGAATTTATTTGCGGTAGAACGCGTCCACACTCAGCGACGTCCAGGCAGGAAGAAGGCGACTCTAGTCGAAAGGACAAGAACATAGGTTATTGGATGACGTAAGCACGCCACGGATTACAGAGTAAACAAAATAAAGAAGAGTGGGAGGAGAACAGTGCACGCCGCTGCTGCCGTCTTCGAAGAGGCCACCTTTTTGCAGTGAGCCGAAGAGACCTGCTCAGGATCGCCCCCTTCCTCTCAGAAGAAACTTGACCCTCAAGGACGACTGCCGGCAAGCGTCGACTTGAGATACGCGAAGGTCTCTCGACGTAATGTGTGTATACGGAGGAGACAGCTAACAACAATTCAGTCCAAGTCCTTGCCTCCCCCACGGCACCACAACTCGACAGGAGCAAAACACCAGGACGCAAGAGACGGCAAGGAATGACCTAGAAATTTAATCTTGGATTTCACCAACTGCATTTTGTCTCCGTTCAGGGTAATGCCAGCTTTCTCCAAATGGGGAAAAACATCCTCAAGGTGGACCAAGAGCTGCTTAACGGTGGGCGAGTACACAAGCAAGTCGTCCATGAAATTATAAACATAAAGATGCTTCAGGTCCCCAAACAAGGAATCCAACACCCGGGAGAGCAAAAGGAGCGCTGAGGGGTTTTGGACAAAAAGTGTTGCCGTTTCTTGCGTCCTGGTGTTTTGCTCCCGTCGAGTTGTGGTGCCGTGGTGGAGGCAAGGACTTGGACTGAATTGTTGTTAGCCGTCTCCTCCGTATACACACATTACGTCGAGAGCCCTTCGCGTATCTCCAGTCGACGCTTGCCGGCAGTCGTCCTTGAGGGTCAAGTTTCTTCTGAGAGGAAGGGGGCGATCCTGAGCCGATCTCTTCTGCTCACTGTAAAGAGGTGCCCTCTTCGAAGATGGCAGTAGCGTCTTGCACTGTTCTACTCCCACACTTCTCCTTTTTGTTTACTCTGAAATCCGTGGCGTGCTTACGTCATCCCTGTACCCTATGTCCTTGGCCCTAAGACTGAAGTCGCCCATCTTACTGAATGGACGCCAAGCTAGCAAGGTAGCAACGTAAAGGCAGCTTTCTACAAACGGCGAAAAATTTCCTCAAAGGTGGACCAAATACTGCTCAAAGGTGGGCGAGTACACAAGAAAGTCGTCCATGAAATTATAAACATAACGATGCTTCAGGTCCCCAAACAAGGAATCAACCACCCGGAAGAGCAAAAGGAGCGCTGAGGGGATTTGGACAAAATGTGTTGCAGTCTCTTGCGTCCTGGTGTTTTGCTCCAATCGAGTTGTGGTGCCGTGGTGGGGGCAAGGACTTGGACTGAATTGTTGTTAGCCGTCTCCTCCGTATACACACATTACGTCGAGAGCCCTTCGCGTATCTCCAGTCGACGCTTGCCGGCAGTCGTCCTTGAGGGTCAAGTTTCTTCTGAGAGGAAGGGGGCGATCCTGAGCCGATCTCTTCTGCTCACTGTAAAGAGGTGCCCTCTTCGAAGATGGCAGTAGGGTCTTGCACTGTTCTACTCCCACACTTCTTCTTTTTGTTTACTCTGAAATCCGTGGCGTGCTTACGTCATCCCTGTACCCTATGTCCTTGGCCCTAAGACTGAAGTCGCCCATCTTACTGAATGGACGCCAAGCTAGCAAGGTAGCAACGTAAAGGCAGCTTTCTACAAACGGCGAAAAATTTCCTCAAAGGTGGACCAAATACTGCTCAAAGGTGGGCGAGTACACAAGAAAGTCGTCCATGAAATTATAAACATAACGATGCTTCAGGTCCCCAAACAAGGAATCAACCACCCGGAAGAGCAAAAGGAGCGCTGAGGGGATTTGGACAAAATGTGTTGCAGTTTCTTGCGTCCTGGTGTTTTGCTCCTGTCGAGTTGTGGTGCCGTGGTGGAGGCAAGGACTTGGAATGAATTATTGTTAGCCGTCTTCTCCGTATACACACATTACGTCGAAGGCCCTTCGCGTATCTACAGTCGAAGCTTGCCGGCAGTCGTCCTTAAAGGTCAAGTAACTTCTGATGGGAAGAGGGCGATCCTGAGCAGATTTCTTCGGCTCAGTGCAAAGAGGTGCCTTCTTCGAATATGGCAGCAGAGGCTTGCACAGTTCTCCTCCTACTTTTCTTCATTTTGCTTACTCTGTAATCCGTGGCGTGCTTACGTCATCCCTGTACACTATGTCCTTGGCCGTTCGACTGAAGTCGCACCCTCTTAATTTTTGGAAGCAAAGCTATCAAGGTAGCAACGCAAAGCTAGCAAGCTAGCAACGCAATGCTAGCAAGCTAGCAACGCAAAGCTAGCAAGCTAGCAACGAAAAACTAGCAAGCTAGAAACGCAAAGATAGCAAGCTAGCATTGCAAAGATAGCAAGCTAGCACGCAAAGCTAGCAAGCTAGAACGGAAACATAGCAAGTTAGCAACAAAAATCTAGTAAGCTAGCAAGCTAGAAACGTATAACTAGCAAGTTAGCATCGCAAAGCTAGCAAGATAGCAAGCTAGCAACGCAAAGGTGGCAAGCTAGCAGCGCAAAGCTAGGAAGTTACCAACGCAAAACTAGCAAGCTAGTAACGCAAAGCTAGCAAGCTAGGAACGCAAAGCAAGTAAGATAACAAAGCAAAGCTAGCAAGCTAGCAACGAAAATCTAGCCACCTAGCAAGCTAGAAACGCAAAGCTAGGAAGCGCGCATCGCAAAGCTAGCAAGCTAGCAACGAAAAGCTAGCAAGCTAGCAACGCCTAGCTACCAAGCTAGCAACGCAGAGCTAGCAAGCTAGCAACACAAAGCTACTAAGCTAGCAAAGCAAAGTAAGCAAGCTAGCAACGCAAAGCTAGCATGCAAGAAACGAAAAGCAAGCAAGCAAAGCAAAGCTAGCAAGATAGCAACGGAAACCTAGCAAGCAAGCAACTCAAAGCTAGAAAGATAGCAAGGCAAAGATAGCAAGCTAGCATTGCGAAGCTAGCAAGCTAGAACGCAAACCTAGCAAGCTAGAACGAAAATCTAACAAGTTAGCAACGGAAAGCTAGCAAGCTAGCAACGCAAAATTATCAAGGTAGCAAAGCAAAGCTATCAAGCTAGCAACGCAAAGCTAGGAAGTTGCAACGCAAAACTAGAACGCTAATTACGCAAAGCTAGCAAGCTAGCAACGCAAATCTAGCCATTTAGAAGCTAGCAACGCAAAGCTAGGAAGCGCGCATCGGAAATCTACCAAGCTAGGAACGCCAAGCTATCAAGCTAGCAACGCAAAGCTAGCAAGCTAGCAACGCAAAGCTAGCAAGCTAGCAACGCAAAGCTCTCAATCTAGCAATACGCAAACTAGCAAGCTAGCAACGCAAAATAAGCAAGATAGCAACGCAAATCTAACAAGATAGCGACGCAAATCTAGCTAGCTAGCAACGAAATGCTAGCAAGTTATCAAAGCAAATCTAGCAAGATAGCAAGCTTGCAACGCAAATCCGTCAAGCTAGCAACGCAAAGCTAGCAAGCTAGCAACGCAAAACTACCAAGTTGGAACGCAAATCTAGCAAGCTAGCAACGCAGAGCTAACAAGATAGCAACGCAAAGCTAGCAAGCTAGCAACGCAGAGCTAACAAGATAGCAACGCAAAGCTAGCAAGCTAGCAACGCAGAGCTAACAAGATAGCAACGCAAAGCTAGCAAGCTAGCAACGCAGAGCTAACAAGATAGCAACGCAAAGCTAGCAAGCTAGCAACGCAGAGCTAACAAGATAGCAACGCAAAGCTAGCAAGCTAGCAACGCAGAGCTAACAAGATAGCAACGCAAAGCTAGCAAGCTAGCAACGCAGAGCTAACAAGATAGCAACGCAAAGCTAGCAAGCTAGCAACGCAGAGCTAACAAGATAGCAACGCAAAGCTAGCAAGCTAGCAACGCAGAGCTAACAAGATAGCAACGCAAAGCTAGCAAGCTAGCAACGCAGAGCTAACAAGATAGCAACGCAAAGCTAGCAAGCTAGCAACGCAGAGCTAACAAGATAGCAACGCAAAGCTAGCAAGCTAGCAACGCAGAGCTAACAAGATAGCAACGCAAAGCTAGCAAGCTAGCAACGCAGAGCTAACAAGATAGCAACGCAAAGCTAGCAAGCTAGCAACGCAGAGCTAACAAGATAGCAACGCAAAGCTAGCAAGCTAGCAACGCAGAGCTAACAAGATAGCAACGCAAAGCTAGCAAGCTAGCAACGCAGAGCTAACAAGATAGCAACGCAAAGCTAGCAAGCTAGCAACGCAGAGCTAACAAGATAGCAACGCAAAGCTAGCAAGCTAGCAACGCAGAGCTAACAAGATAGCAACGCAAAGCTAGCAAGCTAGCAACGCAGAGCTAACAAGATAGCAACGCAAAGCTAGCAAGCTAGCAACGCAGAGCTAACAAGATAGCAACGCAAAGCTAGCAAGCTAGCAACGCAGAGCTAACAAGATAGCAACGCAAAGCTAGCAAGCTAGCAACGCAGAGCTAACAAGATAGCAACGCAAAGCTAGCAAGCTAGCAACGCAGAGCTAACAAGATAGCAACGCAAAGCTAGCAAGCTAGCAACGCAAAGCTAGCAAGCTAGCAACGAAAAACGAGCAAGTTAACAACGCAAAGCTAACAAGATAGCAACGCAAAGCTAGCAAGATAGCAACACAATTCTAACAATCTATAAAGCTAGCAACGCAAAGATAGGAATCTAGCAACGCATGGTGGCAAGGTAGCAAAGCAAAGATAGCAAGCTAGCAACGCAGAGCTAACAAGATAGCAACGCAAAGCTAGCAAGCTAGCAACGCAGAGGTAGGAAATTAGCAACGCAAAGATAACAAGTTAATAACCCAAAACCAGCTTGCTAGCAACGCAAATAGTAAGATATCATCGCAAAGATAGCAAGCTAGCAACGCAAAGCTATAAAGCTCGCATCGGAAATCTAGCAAGCTAGCAACGCAAAGCTAGCAAGCTAGGAACGTCAAGCTGGCAAGCTAGCAACCCAGAGCTAGCAAGCTAGCAACGGAAAGCTAGCAAGCTAGCAACGCAAAGGTCGCATGCTAGCAAAGCAAGCTAGAAAACTAGCAACGGAGAAGTAACAAGCTAGCAACGAAAATCTAGCAAGCTAGCAACGCATAGCTGACAAGATAGCAACGCAATGCTATAAATCTAGCAACGCATATATATCAATCAAGCAAGTTAGCAGTGCAAAGCTAGCTTGATAGCTAGCAAAATAAAGCTAGCAAGCTAACAACGCAAAGCTAGCAAAGTAGCAACCTAAACCTAGCCTGCTGGCAAACGCAAAGCTAGCAAGCTAGCAACGCAAGGCTACCAAGCTAGCAACTCAAAGATAGCCAGCTATCAAAGCAAAGGTAGCAAGCTAGCAACGCAAAGCTAGCAAGCAATAAAGGCAAAGCAAGGAACCAAACAAGGCAAAGCCAGCAAGCTATCGACGCAAAGCCAGCAAGCTAGCAACGCAAAGCTAGCAAGATAGCAACTCAAAGTGACCAAGCTAACAACGCAAAACTAACAAGCTAGAAACGCAAAGCTACCAAGCTAGAAACGCTAAGCTAGCAAGTTAGGAACGCAAGGCTACCAGGCTAGCAACGCAAAGCTAGCAAGCTAGAAACGCAAATCTAGCGAGCTAGGAAGCCAAATCTAGAAACAAGAAACGCAAAGGAACGAAGCAAACGACGCTAATCTAGCAAGCTAGCAACGGAAACTAGCAAGGTAGAAACGCAAACTAGCAAGCTAGCAACGCCAAACTAGCAAGCAAGCAACGTAAATCTATCAAGCTAGCAACGCAAAGCAACAAGCTAGCAACGCAAACCTAGCAATCTAGCAAGCTAGCAACGCAAAACTAGCAAGCGAGGGACGCAAATCTAGCAATGTAGCAACGGAAAGCTAGCAAATTATACACGCAAATCCAGCAAGCTGGCAACGAAAAGCTGGCAAGCTAACAAATCAAATCTGGCAAGCTTGCAAAGCAAAGCTGGCAAGCTTGCAAAGCAAAGCTGGCAAGCTAGCAACACAAAGCTGGCAAGCTAGCAACGCATATATAGCAACCTAGCAAGCTAGAAGAGATATCTAGCATGCTAGTAAAGGAAAGCTGGCAAGCTAGCAACGCAAACCTGGCAAGCTAGCAACGCAAACCTGGCAAGCAGGCAACGCAAACCTGGCAAGCTTGAAACCGAAATTTGGTAAGCTAGCAACACAAAGCTGGCAAGCTAGCAAAGCAAAGATGGCAAGCTGGCAACTCAAATTTAGCAAGCTAGCAATGCAAATCTAGCAAGCTAGTAAGATTGCAACGGAAAGCTATCAAGCTAGCAAGTTATTAGTTTAGCAACGGAGAGCTAGCAAGTTAGCAACGCAAATCTAGCAAGCTAGCTAAGCAAATCTAGCAAGCTAGCAACGCAAAGCTGGTAATCTTATAAATCAAAGCTGGCAAGCTAGCAACGAAAGCTTGCAAGCCAGCAACGCAAAGCTGGCAACCTAGCAACGCAAAGCTAGCAAGCAAGCAACGCAAAGCTGGCAAGCTTGCAACGCATAGCTGGCAAGCTAGCAACGAGTTATCTAGTAAGCTAGCAAGCTATCAACGCAAACCTAGCAAGCTAGAACCGCAAAGCTAACAAGTTGGCAACGAAAATCTAGCAAGCTAGCAAGCTAGCTGCGCAAAATTATCAAGATAACAACACAATGCTAGCAAGCTAACATCGCAAAGCTACCAAGCTAGCAAAGCAATTAGAGCAAGCTAGCAACGGTAAGCTAGCAACGAAAATCTAACAAGATAGGAACGCAAACCTAGCAAGCTAGTAACGCAATTCTAAAAATCTAGCAAGCAACAGCGCAAAGCTAGGAAGGTAGGAACGCCAAGATAGCAAGGTATCAACGCAATGCTTGCAAGCTAGCAACGCAAAGATAGCAAGTTTGCAACGAAAAGATAGCAAGCTATCAACGCAAAGCTGACAAAATAGCAACGCAAAGCTATTAATCTAGCAACGCATATATGTCAATCTAGCAAGTTAGCAATGCAAAGCTAGCTTGATAGCTAGCAAAACAAAGCTAGCAAGCTAACAACGCAAAGATAGCAAGGTAGCAACCTAAACCTAGCTAGCTGGCAAACTCAAAGCTAGCAAGCTAGCAACGAAGGCTACAAAGCTAGCAACTTAAAGATAGCCAGCTATCAAAGCAAATGTAGCAAGCTAGCAACGAAAAGCTAGCAAGCAATAAAGGCAAAGCAAGGAAGCAAACAACGCAAAGCCAGCAAGCTATCGACGCAAGGCCAGCAAGCTAGCAACGCAAAACTAACAAGATAGCAACTCAAAGTGACCTAGCTAACAACGCAAAGCTAACAAGCTAGAAACGCAAAGCTACCAAGCTAGAAAGGCTAAGCTAGCAAGTTAGGAACGCAAGGCTACCAGGCTACCAACGCAAAGCTAGCAAGCTAGAAACGAAAATCTAGTGAGCTAGGAAGCCAAAGTTAGAAAGAAAGAAACGCAAAGCAACGAAGCAAACGACGCAAATCTAGCAAGCTAGCAACGGAAACTAGCAAGGTAGCAACGCAAAACTAGCAAGCTAGCAACGCCAAGCTAGCAAGTAAGCAACGTAAAGCTATCAAGCTAGCAACGCAAAGCAACAAGCTAGCAACGCAAACCTAGCAATCTAGCAAGCTAGCAACGCAAAACTAGCAAGCTAGAAACGCAAATCTAGGAAGGTAGCAACGCAAAGCTAGCAAGTTAGCCACGCAAATCCATCAAGCTGGCAACGAAAAGCTGGCAAGCTAACAAATCACAGATGGCAAGAATGCAAAGCAAATCTGGCAAGCTAGCAGACAAAGCTGGCAAGTTAGCAACGCATATATAGCAACCTAGCAAGCTAGAAGGGATATCTAGCATGCTAGTAAAGGAAAGCTGGCAAGCTAGCAACGCAAACCTGGCAAGCTAGCAACGCAAACCTGGCAAGCAAGCAACGCAAACCTGGCAAGCTTGAAACCGAAATTTGGTTAGGTAGCAACGCAAAGCTGGCAAGCTAGCAACGCAAAGATGGCAAGCTGGCAACGCAAATTTAGCAAGCTAGCAATGCAAATCTAACAAGCTAGTAAGATTGCAACGGAAAGCTAGCTATCTAGCAATTTAGTAGTTTAGCAAAGGAAAGCTAGCAAGTTAGCAACGCAAATCTAGCAAGCTACCAACGCAAATCTAGCAAGCTAGCAACGCAAAGCTGGTAATCTTATAAATCAAAGCTGGCAAGCTAGCAACGAAAGCTTGCAAGCCAGCAAGGCAAAGCTGGCTATCTAGCAACGCAAAGCAGGCCATCTAGCAACGCAAAGCAAGCAAACAAGAAACGCAAAGCTGGCAAGCTTGCAACGCATAGCTGGCAACCTAGCAACGCGTTATATAGTAACGTAGCAAGCTAGAAACGCAAACATAACAAGCTAGAAAAGCAAAGCTAACAAGTTGGCAAAGAAAATCAAGCAAGCTAGCAAGCTAGCAACGCAAAGCTATCAAGATATCAACACAATGCTAGCAAGCTAGCATCGCAAAGCTACCAAGCTAGCAAAGCAATTAGAGCAAGCTAGCAACGGTAAGCTAGCAACGAAAATCTAACAAGATAGGAACGCAAACCTAGCAAGCTAGTAAAGCAATTCTAAAAATCTAGCAAGCAACAACGCAAAGCTAGGAAGGTAGGAACGCCAAGATAGCAAGGTATCAACGCAATTCTTGCAAGCTAGCAACGCAAAGATAGCAAGTTTGCAACGAAAAGATAGCAAGCTAGCAACGCAAAGATAAAAGATAGCAACGCAAACCTACCAAGTTAGCAACGAAATTCTAAAAATCTAGGAAGTTAGCAACGCAAAGCTAAGAAGCTAGCAACGCCAATCTAGCAAGATAGCAACGGAAACTATCAAGCCAGAGACGCAAAGCAAGCAAGCAAAGCATCGCTAGCAAGCTAGCAAAGCTAGCAAGCTAGCAACGCAAAGCTAGCAAGTTAGCAACGCAAAGTTAGCAAGCTAGCATTGCAAAGCTAGCAAGCTTGAAAGCACACGTAACAAGCTAGAACGAAACCCTAGTAAGCTAGCAACGCAAAGTTAGCAAGCTAGCAAATTAGCAACGCAAACTTAGCAAGCTAGCAAAGCAAAGCTAACAAGATAGCAAACAAAGCTAGGAAGTTTGCAACACAAAGCTAGCAAGCTAATGACGCAAAGCTAGCAAGCTAGCAACGCAAAGCTAGTAAGATAGCAAAGCAAAGCTAGCAAGCTAGCAACGCAAATCTAGCCATCTAGCAAACTAGCAACGCAAAGCTAGGAAGCGCGCATCGGAAATCTAGCAAGCTAGCAAAACAAAGCTAGCAAGCTAGGAACGCCAAGTTAGAAAGCAAGGAACGCAGAGCTACCAAGCTAGCAACGCATGCTAGCAAGGTAGAAACGCAAAGCTAGAATGCTAGCAACGCAAAGCTCGCAAGCTAGCAACGGAAAACTAAGAAATTAGCATCGCTAAGATAGCAAGTTAGCAACGCAATTCTATCAAGATGGCAACGCAAAGATATCAAGCTAGAAACTCATATCTAGCAATCAAGGAAATTAGCAACTCAAATCTAGCTAGATATCTAGCAACGAATAGCTAGCAAGCTAACGAAGCCAAGCTACAAGATAGCAAGCTAAACCTAGCAAGCTGGCAACGCAAAGGTAGCAAGCTAACAACGCAAGGCTACCATGCTAGCAACTCAAAGATAGCAAGCTAGCAATGTAAAGGTAGCAAGCTAGCAACGCAAATCTAGCAAACCAGAAACGCCAAGCAAGGGAGCAAGCAACGCAAAGCTAGCAAGCAAGCAAAGAAAAGCTAGCAAGCTAGCAACGGAATGCTAGTATTTAGCAACGAAAATCTAGAAAGCTCACAACGCAATGCTAGCAAGCTAGCAAAGAAATGATAGCAAGCTAGCAACGCAAATCTAACAAAATAGAAACGCAAATTTAGCAAGCTAGCAACGCAAAGCTAGGAAGCTAGGAACGCCAAGATAGCAAGGTAGCAACGCAATGCTAGCAAGCAAGCAATGCAAAGTTATCAAGCTTGTAACGCAAAGAGAGCAAGCTAGCAACGAAAATATAACAAGATAGCAAAGCAAATCTAGCAAGCTAGCAACACAATTCTAACAACCTAGGAAGCTAGCAACGCAAACCTAGGAAGCTAGCAACGCCAATCTAGCAAGCTAGCAACGGAAGCTATCAAGCAAAAAACGCAAAGCAAGAAAGCAAAGCATCGCTAGCAATCTAGCAAAGCTAAGCTAACAAGTTAGCAACGCAAAGATAGCAAGCTAGCAACGCAAAATTAGCAAGCTAGCTTTGCAAAGCTAGCAAGCTTGAACGCAAACCTAGCAAGCTAGAACGAAACCCTAGCAAGCTAGCAACGCAAAGCCATCAAGCTAGAAAACTAGCAACGCAAAACTAGCAAGTTTGCAACGCAAAGCTAAGAAGATAGCAAAAAGAAAGCTAGGAAGTTTGCAACGCAAAGCTAGCAAGCTAATAACGCAAAGCTAGCAAGCTAGCAACGCAAATCTAGTAAGATAGCAAAGCAAAGTTAGCAAGTTAGCAACGCAAATCTAGCCATCCAGCAAGCTAGCAACGCAAAGTTTGGAAGCGCTCATCGGAAATCTAACAAGCTAGCAACGCAAAGCTAGCAATTTAGGAACGCCAAGTTAGAAAGCTAGCAATGCAGAGCTAGCAAGCTAGCAACGCATGCTAGCAAGCTAGCAACGCAAAACTAGAATGCTAGCAACGCAAAGCTCGCAAGCTAGCAACGGAAAACTAAGAAACTAGCATCGCTAAGATAGTAAGCTAGCAACGCAAATCTAGCTAGATAGCAACGCAAAGATATCAAGCTAGCAACGCATATTTAGCAATCAACGAAATTAGCAACGCAAAGGTAGCTAGATATCTAGCAACGCATAGCTAGCAAGCTAACGACGCCAAGCTACAAGATAGCAAGCTAAACCTAGCAACCTGGCAACGCAAAGGTAGCAAGCTAGCAACGCAAAGCTACCATGCTAGCAACGCAAAGATAGCAAGCTAGCAAAGCAAAGGTAGCAAGCTAGCAACGCAAATATAGAAAGCCAGAAACGCAAAGCAAGGAAGCTCACAACGCAGTGCTAGCAAGCTAGCAAAGAAATGATAGCAAGCTAGCAACGCAAAGCTAACAACATAGAAACTCAAATCTAGCAAGATAGCAACGCACACCTAGCAAGAAAGCAACGTAAATCTACCAAGTTAGCAACGCAAATCTAGCAAGTTAGCAACGCAAAACAAGCAAGCTAGCAACGCAAAGCTAACAAGCTAGCAACACAAAGCTAGCAAGCTAGCTTTGCAAAACTAGCAAGCTATCATCGCAAAGCTAGCAAGCTCTCAACGCAAATCTAGCAAGATAGCAAATTAGCAAAGCAAAGCTATCAAGCTAGCAACGCATAGCTAGCCAGCTAGCAACGCAAAGCTAAAAAGATAGCAACGCAAATCTAGCAAGCTAGCAACGAAATACTAGCAAGCTAGCAACGCAAAGATAACAAGATAGCAACGCAAAGCAAGCAAGATAGCAACGCAATTCGAACAATCTATAAAGCTAGCAACGCAAAGCTAGGAATCTAGCAACGCCAAGTTGGAAAGTTAGCAACGCAAAGCTAGCAAGCTAGCAACGCAATGCTAGCAAGCTCGGAACGCAAAGATAGCAAGTTAGCAACGCAAAGTTAACAAGATAGCAACGCAAATCTAGCAAGCTAACAACGCAATTCTAAGAATCTAGCAAGCTAGAACACAAAGCTAGGAAGCTAGGAACGACAAGTTAGCAAGTTAGCAACGAAAGTTAGAAAGCAAGAAATGCAAAGCTACCAAGAAAGCATGAAACGCAAAACTAGCAAGATAGCAACGGAAAATAAGAAAATAACAACGCTAAAATAGCAAGCTAGCAACGCGAAGCTAGCAAGATAGCAACGCAAAGCTATCAAGTTAGCAACGCATTTTTAGCAATCAAGGAAACTAGCAACGCAAACTATTTTTATATCTAGCAACGCAAAGCCAGCAATCTAACAAAGCCAAGCTACAAAGTAGCAAACTAAATCTAGCAAGCTGGAAACCCAAAGCTAGCAAGCTAGCAACGCAAGGATACAATGCTAGCAACGCAAAAATAGCAAGCTAGAAAGCAAAGGTAGACAGCTAGCAACGCATATCTAGCAAGCAAGAAACGCAAAGCAAGCGAGCAGGCAAATCAAAGCTAGCAAGCTAGCAAACGAAAAGCTAGCAAGCTAGCAATGGAATGCTAGCAAATTAGCAACGAAAAGCTAGCAAGCTAACCAACCAAAACAAGTAAGTTAGCAAAGCAAATTTGTCAAGCTGGCAAATCAAAGCTAGCATGCGAGCAACGCAAAGCTAGCAAGCTAGCAAAGCAAAGTTAGGAAGCTAGCAAGGCAAAGCTAGCAAGCTAGCAACGTAATGCTACCAATCTAACAACACAAAACTAGCAAGGTAGAAACGCAAAGCTAGCAAGATTGAAACGCAACGCTAGCAAGCTAGCAATGAAAATCTAGAAATCTAGCAAGCTAGCAACGCAAATCTAGCAAGCTAGAAACGCCAATCTAGCAAAGTATCAACGTAAAGCTAGCAAACTTGTAACGCAATTTTAGCAAGTTTGCAACGCAAAGCTACCAAGCTAGTAAGACCAAGTTAGCAGTCTAGCAACGCAAAATTAGCAAGAGAGCAACGCAAAGCTAGCAAGCTAGCAAAGCAAATCTAGCAATCTAGCAAGCTAACAAAGCATAGTTGGAAATTTAGGAATGGAAAGCTGGCAAGCTAGCAATGCAAATCTAGTAAAGTAGCAACGCAAATCTTGGAAGATAGAAACGCAAAGCTGGCTAGCTTCCAACGCAAACCTGGCAAGCTAGCAAAGCATAACAAGCAAGCTAGAAAAGTAGCAAAAGAAACAAACAACGCAAAACTAGCAATCAAGCAACGCAAATCTAGGAAGCTGGCAATGAAAATTTTCAAACAAGAAAAGCAAAGATAGCAAGCAAGCAAGCAACGCAATGCTAGCAATGTAGCAACGCAAAGCTAGCAAGTTTGCCAGGCAAATCTTGCAAGCAAGCAAAACAAGCCGGCAAGCAAACAACGCAAAACTGGCAAGCTAGCAAAGCAAAGCTATCAAGTTTGCAACGCAAAGCTAGAAAGCTAGCAAAGCAGTGCTAGCAAGCTAGCAACGCAAAGCTAAAAAGTTAGCAACGCAAAGCTAAATACCTAGCAACGCAATTCTAGCAAGCTATTAACGCAAAGCTAGCAAGAAAGCAACGCAAAGCTAGCAACCTGGCAACGCAAATTAGCAAGCTAGCAAGCTAGCAACGCAAAGCTAGCTAGCTAATAACGCATAGCTATCAAGCTAACAACGCCAAGCTAACAAGGTAACAAAGCAAACCTAGCAAGCTATCAACGCAAAATTACCAAGAGAGGAACGCAAGGCTACAAAGCTAGTAACGCAAAGCTAGCAAGCTAGCAACGCAAATCTAGCAAGCTAACAACCCTAAGCATGCAAGCAAGAAACGCAAAGCAAGAAGCAAACAACGCAAAGCTAGCAAGCTAGCAATGCAAAGCTAGAAAGCTAGCAACGCAAAGCTATCAAGCTCTCAACGCAAATCTAGCAAGATAGCAAGATAGCAACGCAAAGCTCTCAAGCTAGCAACTTAAAACTAGCAAGCTAGCTACGCAAAAAAAAGCAAGCAACGCAAATCTAACAAGATAGCAACGTAAAGCTAGCTAGACAGCAACGCAAAGCTAGCAATCTCTCAAAGCAAATCTAGCAAGATAGCAATCTAGCAACGCATATTTATCAAGCTAGCAACGCAAAGCTAGCAAGCTAGCAACGCAAAACTACCAAGTTAACAACGCCAAGATAGCAAGTTAGCAACGAAAAGCTTCTAAGCTCACAACGCAATGCTAGCAAGCTAGCAAAGAAATGATAGCCAGCTAGCAACGCAAAGCTAGCAAGTTAGCAACGCAAAACTAGCAAGCTAGCAACGCAAAACAAGCAAGCTAGCAACGCAAAGCTAATAAGCTAGCAACCAAAGCGAATAAGCTAGCAACGCAAAGCTAGCAAGCTAGCATTGCAAAACTAGCAAGCTAGAATCGCAAAGCTAGCAAGCTATCAACGCAAGATCTAGCTAGGTAGCAAGTTAGCAAAGCAAAGCTCTCAAGCCAGCAACGCATANTAGCAAGTTAGCAAAGCAAAGCTATCAAGCCAACAACGCATAGCTAGCAAGCTAGCAACGCAATGCTACAAAGCTAGCAACGCAAATCTAGCAAGCTAGCAACGAAAAACTAGCAAGCTAGCTACGCAAAGATAAAAAATAGCGACGCAAACCAGCAAGATAGCAACGCAATTATAACAATCTATAAAGCTAGCAACGCAAAGATAGGAATCTAACAACGCCAAGTTAGCAAGTTAGCAACGCAAAGCTAGCAAGCTAGCAATGCAATGCTAGCAAGCTCGCAACGCAATTCAAACAATTTAGCAAGCTAGCAACGCAAAGCTAGGAAGCTAGGAACGCCAAGTTTGCAAGCTAAAACGAAGGCTAGAAAGCAAGAAACGCAAATCTACCAAATCTACAAGCATGCAACGCAAAACTAGAAAGCTAGCAACGCAAAGCTAGCATGCTAGCAACGCAAAGCTATCAAGCTTGCAACGCAAAGCTGGCAAGCTAGCAATGCAAAGATAGCGGGCTAGCATTGGAAAGCTAGCAAGCTAGAACGAAATTATTGCAAGCTAGAAGGAAAACCTAGCAAGATAGCAACGAAATGCTAGCAAGCTAGCAAGCTAGAAACGAAAAATTATCAAGGTAGTAACGCAAAGATATCAAGCTAGAAAGCTTGCAAAGCAAAGTTAGCAAGGCTGCAACGCAAAGCTAGGAAGTTAACAACGCAAAGATAGCAAGCTAATAACGCAAAGCTAG
This sequence comes from Cryptotermes secundus, assembly GCF_002891405.2. Lineage (NCBI taxonomy): Eukaryota > Metazoa > Arthropoda > Insecta > Blattodea > Kalotermitidae > Cryptotermes > Cryptotermes secundus. The sequence goes on from NW_019735466.1 coordinate 48,685, forward strand.
CAAGCTAGCAACGCATATAATAAGATAGCAACGAAAATTCGCAAGCTAGCAACGCAAATATAGCCACCTAGCAAGCTAGTAACGCAAAGCTAAAAAGCGGGCATCGGAAATCTAGCAATCTAGCAACGCAAAGCTAGCAAGCTAGGAACTCCAAGCTAGCAACCTAGCAACGCAAAGCTTGCAAGCTAGCAACGCAAATCTAGCAAGCTTACAACGCCAAGCTAGCATGCTTGTAAAGCAATCTAGAAAGCTAGCAACAGAGAAATAACAAGCTAGCAACGCAAATCTAGCCAGCTAGCAACCAAAGCTAGCAAGATAGCAACGCAAATCTATCAAGCTAGCAACGCATATCTATCAATCTAGCAAGCTAGCAATGCAAATCTAGCTTGATAGCTAGCAACGCAAAGCTAGCAAGATAACAATTCCAAGCTAGCAAGGTAGCAACTAAACATAGCAAGCTGGCAAAGCAAAGCAACAAGCTAGCATCTCAAAGCTACTAAGCTAACAACGCAAATCTAGCAAGCTAGAAACGCAAAGCTACAAAGCTAGGAACGCAAAGCTATCAAGCTAGCAACGCATATCTATCAATCTAGCAAACTAGCAATGCAAAGATAACTTGATAGCTAGCAACGCAAAGCTAGCAAGCTAACAACGCCAAGCTAGCAAGGTAGCAACCTATACCTAGCAAGCTGGCAACGCAAAGCTAGCAAGCTAGCAATGCAAGGCTACCAAACTAGCAACGCAAAGATAGCAAGATAGCCAAGAAAAGTTAGCAAGCTAGCAACTTAATGCTAGCAAGGTAGCAACGAAAAGCTAGCAAGCTAGCAATGCAAGGCTACCAAACTAGCAACCCAAAGATAGCAAGAAAAGCTAGCAAGCTAGCAACTTAATACTAGCAAGCTAGCAACGAAAATCTAGCAAGCTAACCACGCAATTCTAGCAAGCTAGCAACGGAAAGCTGGCCAGCTAGCAAAACAAACTTGCAAGCTAGCACCGCAAAGCCAGAAAGCGAGCAACGCAAAGCTAGCAAGCTAACAACGCCAAGCTAGCAAGGTAGCAACCTATACCTAGCAAGCTGGCAACGCAAAGCTAGCAAGCTAGAAACGCATAGCTAGCAAGATTGAAACTCAAAGCTATCAAGCTAACAACGCAAAGCTAGCAAGCTAGAAACGCAAAGCTACCAAGCTAGGAAAGCTTAGCTAGCAAGCTAGCAACGCAAGGCTACCAGGCTAGCAACCCAAAGCTAGCAAGCTAGCAACGCAAAAATAGCGAGCAAGCAACCCAAAGCTAGCAACCCATAAACGCAAAGCAAGGAAGCAAGCAACGCAAATCTAGGAAGCTAGCAACGGAAAGATAGCAAGGTAGCAACGCAAAGCTGGGAAGCTAACAAATCAAATCTGGTAACCAAGCAACGCAAGGCTGACAAGCTAGTAAAGCAAGCTGGCATGCTAGCAAACCAAAGCTAGCAAGCGAGCAACGTAATTTTAGCAAGCTAGCAACGCAAAGCTAGCAAGCAAGCAACGCCATGCTAGCAAGCTAGCAACGTAAAGCTAGCAAACCAGCAACGCAAAGCTAGGAAGTTAGCAACGCAAATCTAGCAAGATAGTAACCCAAAGCTTGCAAGCTAGCAACGCAAAGCTAGCAATCTAGCAACGCAAAGCTAGCAAGCTAGCAACGCAAATCTAGCAAGGGAGCAACGCAAAGCTGGCAAGCTAACAAATCAAAGCTGGGAAGCTAGCAACGCAAAGCTGGCAAGCTAGCAACGCATATATAGCAACCTAGCAAACTAGAATGGATATCTAGCATGCTAGCATCGGAAAGTTGGCAAGCTAGCAACGCAAAGCTGGCAAGACAGCAACGAACACCTGGCAAATTACCAACGCAAACCTGGCAAGCTTGAAACCCATAGTTGGTTAGCTAGCAACGCAAAGCTGGCAAGCTAGCAACGCAAAGATGGCAAGCTAACAACGCAATATTAGCAATCTAGCAACGCATATTTAACAAGCTAGTAAGTTAGCAACGGAAATCTAGCAAGTAAGCAAGCTAGTAATCTAGCAACGAAATTCTTGCAAGCTAGCAACGCAAAGCTGGCAAGCTAGCCACCCAAAGCTAGCAAGCCAGCAACGCAAAGCTAGCAAGTTAGCAACGCAAATATAGACAGCTAGCAAGCTAGCAATGGATAGCTAGCATGCTAGGAACGCAAAGCTAGCAAAATAGCAACCAAAAACTAGCAAGCTAGCAAAACAAATTTGCAATCTAGCAACGCAAAGCTAGCATGCGCGCAACGCAAAACTAGCAAGCGAGCAACGCAAAGCTAGCAAGCTAGCAACGCAAAGCTGGCAAGCTAGCAACGCAAAGCTGGCAAGCTAGCAACGCAAAGCTGGCAAGCTAGCAACGCAAAGCTGGCAAGCTAGCAACGCAAAGCTGGCAAGCTAGCAACGCAAAGCTGGCAAGCTAGCAACGCAAAGCTGGCAAGCTAGCAACGCAAAGCTAGCAAGCTAGCAACGCAAACCTAGCGAGCTAGCAACCCAAAGCTAGCAAGCCAAAAACGCAAAGCAAGGAAGCAAGCAACGCAAATCTAGCAAGCTTGCAACGAAAAGATAGCAAGGAAGCATCGCAAAGCTAGCAAGCTAACAAATCAAATATAGTAAGCTAGCAACGCAAGGCTGACAAGCAAGCAAAGCAAGCTGGTATGCTAACAAAGCAAAGCTAGTAACGAGCAACGTAGTTCTAGCAAGCTAGCAACCCAAAGCTAGCAAGCTAGCAACGCCAAGCTAGCAAGCTAGCAACGTAAAGCTAGCAAGCTAGCAACGCAAAGCTAGGAAGTTAGCAACGCAAAGCTAGCAAGTTAGTAATGCAAAGCTAGCAAGCTATCAACGCAAACCTAGCAATCTAGCAAGCTAGCAACGTAAAACTAGCAAGCTAGCAACGCCAATCTAGGAAGGGAGCAACGCAAAGCTAGCAAGCTAGCCACCCACATATAGCAAGATTGGAACGCATAGCTGGCAAGCTAAAAAATCAAGGCTGGCAAGCTAGCAACGCAAAGCTCGCAAGCTAGCAACGCATATATAGCAACCTAGCAAGCTAGAATGGATATCTAGCCTTCTAGCAAACGGAAAGTTGGCAAGCTAGCAACGCAAAGCTGGCAAGCTATAAAAGAACACCTGGCAAGTTAGCAACGCAAACCTGGCAAGCTTGAAACCCATAGTTGGTTAGTTGGCAACGCAAAGCTGGCAAGCTAGCAACACAAAGTTGGCAAGCCAACAACACAAAGTTAGCAAGCTAGCAACACATATTTAGCAAGCTAGTAATTTAGTCACGGAAAGCTAGCAAGCTAGCAAGCTAATAATCTAGCAACGAAAAGCTTGCAAGCTAGCAACGCAAAGTTGGCAAGCTAGCAACGCAAAGCTAGCAAGATAGCAACGCATATATAGAAAGCTAGGAAGCTAGCAAGGGATAGCTAGCATGCTAGGAACGCAAAGCTAGCAAGATAGAAAACCAAAGCTAGCAAGCTAGCAACGCAAACAAAGCGAGCTAGCAACCCAAAGCTAGTAAGCAAAAAACGCAAAGCAAGGAAGCAAGCAACGCAAATCTAGCAAGCTAGCAACGGAAAGTTAGCAAGGTAGCAACGCATATATAGAAAACTAGCACGCTAGCTATGGATAGCTAGCATGCTAGTGAACCGTGTCACGGTTCTTTCAGTGTAGGATCTTTGGATTTACTCTCCCTCTCTGGCAACTATGTACGCTACGACGCGGAGCCGATCCCTTTCCCATTAAGTTCCTTGCGTATCCCATAGGTCACGTGTTTCCCCTTCACTCTTGTCCCGACACGAGCTACGTTTACAGACGAGTAGGTCTGTTGCTTTTTCCTCTTCGTCTTCGACCGAGAAGGTCGGTTTTGGGATTTCGAAATTCAGTTTGGTTTTTGTTTACGCATTATGCGTAGAAATTTTGTTTCGGCGCATTAACTACTACAGGAAGAGGGAGAAAGCCCTGTCGAACCGGCGAGGGGCTGGCTGGCTCGGGATTTTGTGTATTTATTTATTTATTTATTTATAATTTTCCCTGCCTTGTAATATATATTTTATTAAGTAAGTACTTACTGAGGAAGTTGGGCGAGAGGTTTTAGAACTGCCCTGTATTTGTGAGAGTGCCAGGAGTTACGTGACTTGTGACTGGTCATTGAGTACCGCAATGCGGCAGGGGCATTTTGTTGGGATTTAATATTTGTTTCTTTTCAGCTCTGTTTTATATATTATTTTGTAATCGGTGTAGTCAGAACATTATGATCGAGTTTCATCTTGGCAACCAGGCTATTTGCGACAGTTTTAACCATGTACTTTCAAGGCTATTGATCAGCCCAGGTCAGTGAACTTAAAAGGGTCGCAACCGTTACTTTGACTGCGGGCAAATTCTGAGTCATTCTTGACTGATGTTTATTTGATTTTTCTACCAGCCCTTCAGGCGAAGCTGTAACATTTTCCTTGTCATATTTGTATGATTTACATTTCTACTCTTTTGTTGCAATATATTTTTATATTATTGAAAAGCCAGCTGGATTGTTATGATTTCTTGTACTCTGCTGAAATACTTGTACTGCCCAACGCCTATGCCAGCTAACCCTCTCGGTTCCTCCCTTGAGATCCCCTTCCACTTTGGGGAGGCATTGGAACACCACGAGACAAACAGTCGATTGTGAGCTCCGGTTGTCTTCGAAGCGGCTCAACAATTGGTAGCAGAGCGTGGTTGTCTTCGAAGAGGAGGAAGTGCGGCTCACAATTGGTAGCAGAGCGTGGTTTGCGCAACCCGCAAACCAGAGTGTTTCGACTTGAGGATCCATGGGTGTCGTCAGGACTGTTTGTTGAAGTGTTGACTTGACTGTACTTTCACTTAATATTTTTGTGTGGTGTTCTATGCTATCGTAATGCCGCTGGCGTGGATCCATAATCTTCCGAGGGAGGAGGCTGAGAAGCTGGCAGTGGAACTGGGTGTGTCCGTCCAAGGCAGCTTAGATGAACTCCGGAAAAGGCTGAAGGATAAGTGGAGAGCTTTGGAAGCTTACCTACCTCCTCAAGTACCAGATAAGTTGGCCCCGAGTATTGACGTCGCTGGCACTACTGCTGTTAAGATTTTAGGGGGCGACGTCCATACTCAGACTAGTTACACGCAGAATAAGTTGCGGGGTAATGTAATTTCTGATTTGGTAAAGAATATACCCGCTTTGACCGAGCCCGAGCCTGAGGCAGTTTTTCATTTCCTTGTTAGAGCTAAGGCAGTTTATGATCTTAAGCTCGTAGAAGATGGCGATTTTTTGGCTTTGCTGATTTCCAGAACAGCCGGTAAGCTAATGCAAACTATTAGCGTCCATTTGCGTATTGGTTCTGAGTGGCGAGCAGCCTGTGCCGATATCTTGTCTGTCTTTCTTCCGCCTCGTATCCGAGAGCGTTTGTTGATGAAGTACGTGCTGGATCGTTTTCAAGGGCCCACTGAGGATTTGTTTCATTTCGTTACGTCAGTAGTAAGTGCCGCGGAGATCTTGGAATATCAAGTTTCTGAGTCGGCTTTAGTTCGCCGTATAGTTCAGAACCTACATCCCAATGTTCGTTCGTGGCTGACGTTCGAGTCGGAGCCGAAAACTGTAGAGGAGTTGAATCTGCTTGCGACTCGTGTCGCCGAGGCTCGTCTGGTCGAGCAAGTTAGAGGTTTAGAGCGTCACGTTCCCATTGATAAGGTTTCGCGAGAAGAGAGCAATAGGTGCCCCGTTAGTATGGTGGCAAGGGAGAGCCCTCGGGTGAATGATCGCAATGTTCGCTGCTATAAGTGTGAACGAGTTGGTCATATCGCGAGAAATTGTTTGTCTTCTAACGTCCCGAGTCGAGGAGACCTCCGAAGGACCCGAGCGAACCTCGGGGAGGGGAAACCTTCGGAGGCCCCGAGCGCCTGAGATATGTTCGGCGTGATGTTTTTCGGTATTATCGAGTCTGTGATTGTCTGGCCTGAGTAATGAAGCGGATTATATGATCGACAGGGCGAGTGGTCATAGCCCTGTGATCGAGAGGCCGTCTCATTACCGATAGATTTGTATCCTTTTTGTGCTTCGTATTTCGGCGGCGGGGGGAANGGCTTGATGATCGTCCGATTCCTACGATCTATTGATAATCTGCAGAAAGCTAGGGAAAGAGTACCGAAACGCTACAAACAATCGAGGAGGGAGGTAGAATGCAGGGTTGGAGATTTGGTTCTTGTGAGGCTCCACACTCAGAGTTCGAAAGCTCTACATCGTTCAGCCAAGTTGGACAATAAGTGGTCAGAGCCAATGGTCATTGCCAAATTCTTGACCAAGGTTACTGTACAATTGGCAAATCCAGATACTGGCGTTTACACTAGGAAGGCGCATGTATCGCAGTTAAAGAGGTACTATGTAGGTGATTAGCTACAGATAACTAATGGACTACCCAGGAATGATGTATTATTATTTTTTATGAGCTTTTCCTTTAGTACAGTGAAGTTGCCTGAAGTTTGTGTGTGTGTGTTTCAGCGAGTGATCTCCTTTATCCTTCCTGTTGGCTCGCGATGTCGTATGCGACGAGATTACACCGACTATGGTGACGTTGGCGCCTGAGAAGATTTGTAACTTCGATTCTCCTGGATTTATGTACTCCGCGCCCGCTAGGATCGCCGTCTGAAATTGGGGCTCCCTTACCAACTCAGAGGGGTGATCAAGGGATGCGAAG
>NW_019735466.1:55904-75448 GCF_002891405.2 Cryptotermes secundus
AAAAGCCAGCTGGATTGTTATGATTTCTTGTACTCTGCTGAAATACTTGTACTGCCCAACGCCTATGCCAGCTAACCCTCTCGGTTCCTCCCTTGAGATCCCCTTCCACTTTGGGGAGGCATTGGAACACCACGAGACAAACAGTCGATTGTGAGCTCCGGTTGTCTTCGAAGCGGCTCAACAATTGGTAGCAGAGCGTGGTTGTCTTCGAAGAGGAGGAAGGGCGGCTCACAATTGGTAGCAGAGCGTGGTTGTCTTCGAAGAGGAGGAAGGGCAGCTCACTAGGAACGCAAAGCTAGCAAGATAGAAACGCAAAGTTGGCAAGTTAGAAATGCATAGCTGGCAAGCTTGCAAAGCGTTATTTACTAAGCTAGCAAGATAGCAACGCAAACCTAGCAAGCTAGCAACGCAAAGCTAGCAAGATAGCAACTAAAAGTTTATAAGATAGCAACGCAAAGCTAGCAAGTTAGCAACGCAATTCTAACAATCTAGCAAGCTAGCTACGCAAAGCTAGGAAGCTAGGAACGCCAAATTAGCAAGCTAGCAACGAAAGCTAGAAAGCAAGAAGCGCAAAGTTACCAAGCAAGCATGCAACGCAAAACTAGCAAGCTAGCAACGCATATCTAGCAAGCTAGCAACGCAAAGCTATCATGCTAGCAACGCAAAGCTAGAAAGCTTGAAACGCAAAGCTAGCAAGCTAGCAACGCAAAGATTGCAAGCTAGCATTGCAAAGCTAACAAGCTAGAACGAAAACCTAGCAAGCTTGAATGAAAAACATGCAAGCTAGCAACGAAAAGCTAGCAAGCTAGCAAGCTAGCAATGCAAAGCTAGCAAGCTAGCAACGCAAAGCTAGGAAGTTAGCAACGCAAAGATGGCAAGCTATTACCGCAAAGTCAGCAAGCTAGCAACGCAAATAATAAGATAGCGACGCAAAGCTAGCAAGCTAGCAACGCAAACCTAGCCATCTAGCAAGCTAGCAACGCAAAGCAATAAAGCGCTCATCGGAAATCTAGCAAGCTAGCAACGCAAAGCTAGCAAGCTAGGAATTCCAAGCTAGCAAGCTAGCAACGCAGAGCTTGCAAGCTAGCAACGCAAATCTAGCAAGCTAACAACGCAAAGCTATCATGCTTGTAAAGCAATCTAGAAAGCTAGCAACGGAGAAATAACAAGCTAGCAACGAAAATATAGCAAGATAGCAACGCAAAACTAGCAAGCTAGCAACGCCAAACTAGCAAGGTAGCAACGCAAAGCTACCAAGCTCACAACGCAATGCTAGCAAGCTATCAAAGAAATGATAGCAAGCTAGCAACCAAAGCTAACAAGATAGAAACGCAAAGCTAGCAAGCTAGCCACGCAAACGTAGCAAGTTAGCATGTTAGCAATGTTAGCTACCATGTTAGCAACGCAAATCTAGCAAGCTAGCAACGCAAAACAAGCAAGCTAGCAACGCAAATCTAATAAGCTAGCAACGCAAAGCTAGCAAGCTAGCTTTCCAAAACTAGCAAGCTCTCAACGCATATCTAGCAAGATAGCTAGTTAGCAAAGCAATCAAGCCAGCAACGCCTAGCTAGCAAGCTAGCAACGCAAAGCTACAAACATAACAACGCAAATCTTGCAAGCTAGCAACGCAAAGATAACAAGATAGCAACGCAAATCCAGCAAGATAGCAACGCAATTCTAACAATCTATGAAGCTAGCAACGCAAAGATAGGAATCTAGCAACGCCAAGTTGGCAAGTTAGCAACGCAAAGCTAGCAAACTAGCAACGCAATACTAGCAAGCTCGGAACGCAAAAATAGTAAGCTAGCAACGCAAAGCTAACAAGATAGCAACGCAATCTAGCAAGCTAGCAACGCAATTCTAACAATTTAGCAAGATAGCAACGCAAAGCTAAGAAGATAGCAACGCAATCTAGCAAGCTAGCAACGCAAAGCTAAGAAGATAGCAACGCAATCTAGCAAGCTAGCAACGCAAAGCTAAGAAGATAGCAACGCAATCTAGCAAGCTAGCAACGCAAAGCTAAGAAGATAGCAACGCAATCTAGCAAGCTAGCAACGCAAAGCTTGGAAGTTAGCAACGAAAGATAACAAACTAATAACGCAAAGCTAGCAAGGTAGCAACGCAAAGATAGCACGCTAACATTGCAAAGCTAGCAAGCTAGAAGGATAACCTAGCAAGCTAGCAACGAAAAGCTAGCAAGCTAGCAAGCTAGCAACGAAAAATTATCAAGGTAGCAACGCAAAGATAGCAAGCTAGAAATTTAGCAAAGCAAAGCTAGCAAGCTAGCAACGCAAAGCTTGGAAGTTAGCAACGAAAGATAACAAACTAATAACGCAAAGCTAGCAAGCTAGCAACGCAAATAGTTAGATAGCACCGCAAAGCTAGCAAGCAAGCAACGCAAATCTAGCCATCTAGCAAGCTAGCAACGCAAAGATATAAAGCGCGCATCGGAAATCTAGCAAGCTAGCAACGCAAATCTAGCAAGCTAGGAACCCCAAGCTAGCAAGCTAGCAACGCAAAGCTGGCAAGCTAGCAAGGCAAAGATGGCAAGCTAGCAACGCAAAGTTGGCAAGCTAACAACGCAATATTAGCAAGCTAGCAACGCATATTTTCAAGCTAGTAATTTAGCAACGGAAATCTAGCAAGCTAGCAAGCTAGTAATCTAGCAACGAAAATCTTGCAAGCTAGCAACGCAAAGCTGGCAAGCTAGCAACGCAAAGATAGCAAGCTAGCAACGCAAAGCTAGTAAGATAACAACGCAAAGATAGCAAGCTAGCAACGAAAACAAAGCGAGCTAGCAACCCAAAGCTAGCAAGCAAAAAACTCAAAGCAAAGGATCAAGCAACGCAAATCTAGCAAGCTAGCAACGGAAAGATAGCAAGGTAGCAACGCATATATAGAAAGCTAGCAAGCTAGCTATGGATAGCTAACATGCTAGGAACGCAAAGCTAGCAAGTTAGCAACGCAAAGCTGGCAAGCTAGAAACGCATAGCTGGCAAGCTTGCAACGCGTTATTTACTAAGCTAGCAAGCTAGCAACGCAACCCTAGCAAGCTAGCAACTCAAAGCTAGCAAGATAGCAACTCAAAGGTAGCAAGCTATAAACGTAAAGCTAGCAAGCTGGCAACGAAAATCTAACAAGCTAGCAAGCTAGCAACGCAAATCTAGCAAGTTAGCAACGCAAAGCTACCAAGCTATCAACGCAAAAAAGCAAGATAGCAACGGCAAGCTTGCAACGCAAATCTAACCAGATAGGAACGCAAAGCTAGCAAGCTAGTAACGCAATTCTAACAATCTAGCAAGCTAGCAACGCAAAGCTAGGAAGCTAGGAACGACAATCTAGCAACGTAGCAACGCAATGCTAGCAAGCTAGCAACGCAAAAATAGCAAGATAGCAACGCAAAGTTAGCAAGCTAACAACGCAAAGCTAACAAGATAGCAACGCAAACTTAGCAAGCTAGCAAGGCAAATGTAACAATCAAGCAAGCTAGCAACGCAAAACTAGGAAGATAGTAACGCTAATTTAGCAAGCTAGCACCGAATGCTAGCAAGCAAGAAACGCAAACAAGCACGCAACGCAAAGCTAGCAAGCAAGCAAAGCAAAGCTAGCAAAGTAGCAACGCATAGCTAGCAACCTAGCAACGCAAAGTTAGCAAGCTAGCATTAAAATCTAGCAAGTCTGAACTCAAACCTAGCAAGCTAGAACGAAACCCAAGGAAGCTAGCAACGCAAAGCTAGCAAGCTAAAAATCTAGCAAAGCAAAACTAGCAAGCTAGCAACGCAAAGCTAACAAGCTAGCAAACCAAAGCTTGGAAATTTGCAACACAAAGCTAGCAAGCTAATAACGCAAAGCTAGCAAGCTAGCAACGCAAAGCTAGTATGATAGCAACGCAAAGCTAGGAAGCTAGCAGCTCAAATCTAGCCATCTAGCAAGTAAGCAACGCAAAGCTAGGAAGCGCGCATCGGAAATCTAGAAAGATAGCAACGCAAAGCTAGCAAGCTAGCAACGCAAAGCTAGCAATCTAGCAACCAAAAGCTAGCAAACTAGCAACGCAAAGCTACCAAGCTAGCAACGCAAGTAATGCAAGCTAGCAACGCAAAGCTAGGAAGCTAGCAAAGCAAAGCTAACAAGATAGAAAATCAAAGCTAGGAAGTTAGCAACGCAATTCTAACATTATTGCAAGCTAGCAACGCAAATCTAGGAAGCTAAAAACGCCAAACTAGCAAGGTAGCAACGCAAATATTGCAAGCTAGCAACGCAATGCTAGCAAGACAGCAACGCAAAGATAGCAATCTATCTACGCAAAGCTAAGAAGCTAGCAACGCAATTCTAAAAATCTAGCAATATAGGAACGCAAAGCTAGGAAACTAGCAAGGAAGATACGCAAAGAAATAAGCAAGGCAAAGATAGAAATCTAGCAAAGGGAAGGTAGCAAGCTANAGCAATTCTAGAAATCTAGCAACATAGGAACGCAAAGGTAGGAAACTAGCAAGGAAGATACGCAAAGAAAGGAAGCAAGGCAAAGATAGAAATCTAGCAAAGGGAAGGTAGCAAGCTAGAAACCCAAAGCTTGCAAGTTAGCAACGCAAAGATAGCAAGGTAGCATTGAAAATCTAGCAAGATTGAACGCAAATCTAGCAAACTAGAACGCAACTCTAGCAAGCTAGCAAACGCAAAGATAGCAAGCTAGCAATCTCGCAACAAAAAACTAGCAAGATAGCAAAGCAAATCTAGCAAGCTAATAACGCAAAGCTATTAAGCTAGCAGCGCAAAGCTAGTAAGATAGCAACTTAAAGCTAGCAAGCTAGCAACTCCAATCCAGCCATTTACCAAGCTAGCAACACAAAGCTAGGTAGCGCGCATCGGAAAGCTAGCAAACTAGAAACGCAAAGCTAGCAAGATAGGAACGCCAAGCTAGCAAGCTAAAAACGCAGAGTTAGCAAGCTAGCAACGGAAAGCTAGCAAACTATCAACGCAAAGCTAGCAACATTGCAACGCAAATATAGCAAGCTAGCAACGGAAAGTTAAGAAGCTAGAAACGCAAAAGCCAGCAATCTAGCGACGCAAAGCTAGCAAGATAGTAACGCAAAGCTAGCAAGCTAGCAACGAAAATCTAGCAATCTAGCAAGCTAGCAAATCAAATCTAGCAAGCTAGCAACGCCAAGCTAGCAAGGTAGCAAAGCAAAGCTAGCAAACTAGCAACGCAATTCTAGGAAGCAAGCAACGCAAAGCTACCAAGCTAGGAACACAAATTTAGCAGTCTAGCAACGCATAGCTAGCAAGAAAACAACGCAACGCTAGCAAGCTAGCAACGCAAATCTAGCAAGGTAGCAACGCAAACCTGGCAAGCTGGCAACGGATATCTAGAAAGCTAGCAAGCTAGAAACCGAAAGCTAGCAAACTAACAACGCAATACTAGTAATCTAGCAACGCAAAGCTAGGAAGCTAGCAATGAAGTTATCAAGCAATAAACGGAAAGCAAGTAAGTAAGCAACGCAAAGCTAGAATTGTAGCAACTCAAAGCTAACAAGATAACAACGGAAAATAACAAGGTAGCATCGCAAAGATCGCAAGTTTGCCCCGCAAATCTATCAAGCAAGCAAAGCAAAGCTGTCAAGCAAATAACGCCACCTGGCAAGCTAGCAACGCAAAGCTAACAAGCTAGCAACGCAAAGATGGAAAGCTAGGAAAGCAAAGCTATCATGCCAGCAACGAAATGCTACCAAGCTAGCACGCAAAATTAAAAAGCTAGCAACGCAATTCTATCAAGCTAGCAACCAAAGCTATCAAGCTAGCAACACAAAATTAGCAATCTAGCAACGCAAAGCTAGGAAGAGAGCAACGAACGATAGCAAGCCAAAAACGCAAAGCAAGCAAGCAAGCAACGCATAGCTATCAAGCTAGAAACTCGAAGCAAGGAAGCTTGAAACGGAAAGCTAGCAAGATTGTAACGTAAATCTAGCAAGCTAGCCAAGCAAATCTAGCAAGGTAGTAACGCAAAGCTAGCAAACTAGCAACGCATTTCTAACAAATAAGAAAGCTATCAACGCAAAGCTAGGAAGCTAGGAACGCAAAGTGTGCAAGGTAGCAACGCAAAGCTAGAATGCTAGCAACGAATATCTAGCAAGATAACAAGATAGCAAAGGATAGATAGCAAGCAACCAACGCAAAGCTGGCAAGCTTGCAACTGAAAGCTGGCAAGCTAGCAACTCAAATCTAGCAAGCTAGCAACGCAAAGTTATGAAGCTGAAAACGAAAAAAATGCTGGCTAGCAACGCAAAGCTAGCAAGCAAGCAACGCAAAACTATCAAGCTAGCAATGCAAAGCTAAAAAACTCGCAACGCAAATCTAGCAAGCTGGCAAAGAAAAGCTAGTAAGATAGCAACGCAAAGCTAGTAAACTAGCAACGCAAAGCAAGCAAGCTAACAACGCAAAGCTTACAAAATAGGAACGCAAAGCTAGCAAGCTAGTAACGCAATTCTAACAATCCAGCAAGCTAGCAACGCAAAGCTAGGAATCTAGCAACGCCAATCTAGCAAGGTAGCAACGCAAAGCTAGCAAGCTAGCAATGCAATTCTAGCAAGATAGCAACACAAAGTTAGCAAGTTAGCAACGCAAAGCTAACAAGATAGCAACGAACTTCTAGCAAGTTAGCAACGCAATTCTAACAATCAACAAGCTAGCAAAGCAAAGCTAGGAAGATAGCAACGCCAAGCTAACAAGCTAGCAACCAAAGCTAGCAAGGAAGAAACGCAAAGGAAGCAAGCAACGCAAAACTAGCAAGCTATCAAACAAAGATAGCAAGCTAGAAACGCAAAACTAGCAAGCTAGCAACGCAAAGATTGCAAGCTAGCATTGCAAAGATAGCAAGCTTGAACGCAAACTTAGCAAGCTAGAACGCAACCCTAGGAAGCTAGCAACGCAAAGCTAGCAAGCTAGCAAACTAGCAACCAAAACTAGCAAGCTAGCAACGCAAAGCTAGCAAGCTAGCAACGCAAAGCTAGCAAGCTAGCAACGCAAAGCTTTGAAGTTAGCAACGCAAAGCTAGCACGTTAATAACGCTAAGCTAGCAAGCTAGAACGCAAACTAGTAAGTAAGCAACAAAAAGCTAGCATGCTAGGAACGTAAAGCTAGCAAGCATGCAAATGTAATCTAACAAGCTAGCAACGCAAAGCTAGCAATCTTGAACCGCAAATATAGCAATATAGCAACGCAAAGCTTTCAAGCTAGCAATCTAGCAAGCTAGCAAACAAAGCTAGCTAGAAAAATAGCAACGCAAAGCTACAAATCTAGCAACGCAAAGATAGCCAGCTAGCAAAGCAAAGGTAGCAAGCTAGCAAAACAAACCTAGCAAGCAAGAAACGCAAAGCAAGGAAGCAAGCATAGCAAAGCTAGCAAGTTAGGAACGCAAAGCTAACAAGCTATCAACGGAATGCTAGAAAGGTAGAAACGAATAGCTAGCAAGTTAACCACCAAATCTTGCAAGCTAGCAACGCTCAGGTGGCAAGCTTGCAAAGCAAACTTGCCAAGGTAGCAACGCAAAGCTGCAAGTGAGCAACGTAAAACTTGCAAGCTAGGAACGCAAAGCTAGCAAGCTAGGAAGGCAAAGCTACCAAGCTAACATCGCAAAGTTAACAAGCTAGAAATGCAAAGCTACCATGCTAGGAACGTTAGGCTAGGAAGCTAAAAACGCAAGCCTAACAAGCTAGCAACGCAAAGCTAGCAAGCTAGCAAAGCAAATCTAGCACGCAGGCAACCCAAAGCTAGCAAGCAAGAAACGCAAAGCAAGGATGCAAGCAACGCAAATCTAGCAAGCTAGCGACGGAAAGCTAGCAATGTAGCAACGCAAAGCTAGCAAGCTAACCAATCAAATCTAGCAAGCTAGCAACGCAAGGCTGACAAGCTAGCAAATTAAATTAGCAAACTAGCAACGCAAAGCTAGCAAGCGAGCAACGCAATGCTAGCAAGCTGGCAACATAAAGCTAGCAAGCTAGCAACGCCAAGCTAGCAAACTAGCAACGTAAAGCTAGCAAGCTAGCAACGCAATTCTAGGAAGGTAGCAACGAAAAGGTAGCAAGATAGCAACGCAAAGCTATCAAGCTAGCAACGCAAATCTAGCAATCTAGCAACAACAACGCAAATTTAGCAAGGTATCAAAGCAAAGCTAGCAAGCTGACAACGCAAAGCTGACAAGCTAACAACTAAATGCTGGCAAGCTTGCAACGCAATGCTGGCAAGCAAGCAACACAAACCTGAGAAGCTAGCAACGCAAAACTTGCAAAATTAAACCCAAGGATGGTTAGCTAGCAAAGCAAAGCTGTCAAGCTAGCAACGCAATAATGGCAAGCTAGCAACGCAAAGTTAGCAGGCTGGCAAAGCATATCTAGAAATCTAGTAAGCTAGCAAGCTAATAAGTTAGCAAGAGAAAGCTAGCAATAGCAACGCAATGCTAACAAGCTAGCAACGCAAAGCTGGCAAGCTAACAATTCAAACCTGGCAAGCTAGCAACGCAAAGCTAGCAAGCTAGCAACGCAAACCTGGCAAATTAGTAACGCATATATAGCAAGATAGCAAGCTAGCATAGGATAGTTAGCATGCTAGCCACGCAAAGCTGTCAAGCTAGCAACGCTTTATCTAATAAGCAAGCAAGTTACAACGCAAAGCTAGCAAGCTAGCAACGCACAGCTGGCAAGCCTGCAAAGAAATCTTGCCAAGCTAGCAACGCAAAGCTGGCAAGCTAGCAACGCTTTATCTAATAAGCAAGCAAGTTACAACGCAAAGCTAGCAAGCTAGCAACGCACAGCTGGCAAGCCTGCAAAGAAATCTTGCCAAGCTAGCAACGCAAAGCTAGCAAGGTAACAACGCAAAGCGTTCAAGCTAGAAACGCATATCTAGCAATACAGCAAGGTAGCAAAGCTAGCAATTTAGTAAAAGCAAAGCTAGCAATTTAGCAACGGAATGCTAGCAAGGTAGTAAAGAAAAACTAGCAAGCTAACCACGCAAATCTAGCAAGCTAGCAACGCACAGCTGGCAAGCCTGCAAAGAAATCTTGCCAAGCTAGCAACGCAAAGCTAGCAAGCTAGCAACGTAAAGCTAGCAAGATAGCAACGCAAAGCTAACAAGCTAACAACGCAAAGCTAGGAAGCTAAGAACGCAAAGCTAGCAAGGTAGAAACGCAAAGCTACCAAGCTACGAACGCTAAGCTATCAAGCTAGCTACGTAAAGAAAGCAAGCTAGCAACGCAAAATCTAGAAAGCTAGCAACGAAAATCTATCAATCTAGCTAGCTAGCAATGCAAATCTAGCAAGCTAGCAACGCCAAGCTAGTAAGGTAGCAAAGCAAAGCTAGCAAACTAGGAACGAAATTCTAGCAAGATGCAACGCAAATCAACCAAGTTAGGAACCAAAGTAAGCAGTCTAGCAACTCAAATCTAGCAATCTAGCAAGCTAGCAAAGCAAATTTGGTAAGCTAGCAAAGCAAAGCTGCCAAGATAGCAACGCAAATCTAGCAAGGTAGCAACCCAAAGCTGGGAAGATAGAAACGCAAAACTGGCTAGCTAGCAAAGCAAAGCTGGCAATCTAGCAACGCAAAGCTACCAAGCTAGAAACTAGCTAAAAAGCTAGCAACGCCTTTCTAGCAAGGTAGCAACGCAAAGATACCAAGCTAGCAACATAAAGTTAGCAATCTAGCAACGGAAAGCTAGGAAGATAGCAACGAACGCTAGAATGCAAAAAATCCAAAGAAAGCAAGCAAGCAAATCATAGCTATCAAGCTAGCAACTTGAAGCAAGCAAGCTTGCAATGGAAAGCTAGCTAGATTGTAACACAAAGATAGCAAGTTAGCCACGCAAATCTAGCCAGATAGTAACGCAAAGCTAGCAATCTATCAAAGAATTTCTAACAAATTAGCAAGCTAGCAACGCAAAACTAGGAAGCTAGGAACGCAAAGTCTGCAAGGTAACAACGCAAAGCAAGAATGCTAGCAACGCATATCAAGAAAGCTAGCACGATAGTAAAGGATAGGTAGCAATCAAGGAATGCAAAATTGGCACGCTAGCAAAGGAAAGCTTACATGCTAGCAACGCAAATCTAACAAGCTAGCAAAGCAAAGCTAGGAAGCTAGAAACGCAAAGCTGGCTAGCTAGCAACGCATACCTAGAAAGCTATCAACGCAAAGATAGCAAGCAAGCAACGCAAAACTACCAAGCTAGCAACGCAAGGCTAAAAGGCTAACAAAGCTAAGCAAGCAAGCTATCATCGAAAAGCTAGTAAGATAGCAAAGCAAAGCTAGAAAACTAGCAACGCAATGCAAGCAAGCTAGCAACGCAAAGCTCACAAGATAGGAACTCAAAGCTAGCAAGCTAGTAACGCATTTTTAACAATCTAGCAAGATAGCAAAGCAAAGCAAGGAATATCGAAACGCCAAGCTAGCAAGGTATCAACGCAAAGCTAGCAAGCTAGCAACGCAATGCTAGCAAGCTAGCAACGCAAAGATAATAAGATAGCAAAGGAACGCTAACAAGGTAGCAACGCAAATCTAGCAAGCTAGCAACGCAATTCTAACAATCAAGCAACCTAACAACGCAAAGTTGGAAGCTAGCAACGATAAGCTAGCAACCTAGCAACGAAAGCTAGCGAGCAAGAAACGCAAAGCAAGGAAGCAAGCAACGCAAAGCAAACAAGTTAGCAAAGAAAAGCTAGCAAGCTAGCAACGGAAAGCTAGCAAGGTAGCAACGAATAGCTAGCAAGCTAAACACGCAAATCTAGCAAGCTAGCAACGCACAGCTGGCAAGCTAGCAAAGCAAACTTGCGAAGCTAACAACGCAAAACTAGCAAGCTAGAAACGCAAAGCTACCAATCTAACAACGCAAAGCTACCAAGCTAGAAAGGCAAAGATACCAAGCTAGGAACGCTAAGCTAGCAAGTTAGCAAAGCAAGGCTATCAGGCTAGCAACGCAAAGCTAGCAAGTTAGCATCCCAAATCTAGCACGCTAGCAACTCAAAGCTAGCAAGCAACAAACGCAAAGCAAGAAAGCAAGCATCGCAAATTTAGCAAATTAGCAACGGAAAGCTAGCAATGTAGCAACGCAAAGCTTGCAAGCTAACCGAGTAAATCTAGCAAGCTAGCAACTTAAGGCTGACAAGCTAGCAACGCAAATCTAGCAAGGTAGCAACGCAAAGCTAGCAAGCTAGCCACGCAAATCTAGAAAGCTTGCAACGCAAATCTGACAAGCTAACAACTCAAATCTGGCAAGCAAGCAACGCTCATCTGGCAAGCTAGCAATATATATATAGCAACCTAGTAAGCTAGAACGAATATCTAGCATGCTAGCAACGGAAAGCTGACTAATTAGCAACGCAATCTGGCAAGTTAGCAAGGAAAACCTGGCAAGCTAGCAACGAAAAATCCTGGCAAGCTTGAAACTCAAAGTTGGTTAGCTAGCAACGCAAAGCTGGCAAGCTAGCAACGCAAAAATGGCAAGCTAGCAACGCAAAGTTAGCAAGCTAGCAACACATATCTAGAAATCTAGTAAGCTAGCAACGGAAAGTTATCAATAGCAACGCAAAGCTAGCAAGCTAGCAACGCAAATCTATTAAGCTAGCAACGCAAAGTGGCAAGCTAACAAATCAAAGCTTGCAAGCTAGCAACAAAAAATTGCAAGCTAGCAACGCAAACCTGGCAAACTACCAACCCAAAACTAGCAAGCTAGCAACGCAAGGCTAGCAAGCTAGCAACGCAAAGCTAACAAGCAGCAACGCATATATAGCTAGCTAGCAAGCTATGAACAGAGAGCAAGCATGCTAGCCACGCAAAGCACCAAGCTAGCAACGCGTTATCTAATAATCTAGCAAGCTAGCAACGCAAAGCTAGCAAGATAGAAACGCAAACTTGGAAAGCTAGCAACGCATATCTAGCAAGCTATCATGCTAACAACGGAAAGCTAGCAAGCTAACAACGCATATCTAGCAATCTAGCAACGCAAAGCTAGGATGCTAGCAATGAAAATTACCAAGAAAGAACCGCAAAACAAGCAAGCAAGCAAGCAACGCAAAGCTAGCAATCTAGCAAATTAAAGCTATCAAGATAGCAACGGAAAGTTAGCAAGGTAGGAAGGCAAAGCTAGCAAGATTGAGACGGAAACCTAGCAAGCAAGCAAAGCAAAGCTGTCAAGCAAATAACGCAAACCTGGCAAGCTAGCAACGAAAAGCTAACAAGATAGCAACGCAATGCTAGCAAGCTGGGAACGCAAATTAGCAAGCTAGGAACGCAGAGCTAGCAAGGTAGCAACGCAAAGCTAGCAAGCTAGCAACGGAAATCTAACAAGCTAGCAACGCAAAGGTAGCAAGCAAGCAACGCAAACCTAGCAAGATAACAACGCAAAGCTTTCAAGCTAGCAACGCATATCTAGCAATCTAGCAAGCTAGCAACGCAAAGCTAGCTAGCAAGCTAGCAACGCAAAGCTAGCTAGCAAGCTAACAAAGCAAATCTAGCAAGCTAACAAAGCCAAGATAGCAAGATAGCAACCTAAACCTAGCAGGCTTGCAACGCATAGCTAGCAAGTTATCAACGCAAAGCTACCAATGTAGGAACGCAAAGATAGCCAGCTAGCAAAGCAAAGTTAGCAAGCTAGCAAAGCAAAGGATAGCAAGCAAGAAACGCAAAGAAAGGAAACAAGCAAGGCAAGGCAAGCAAGTTAGCAACGCAAAGCTTGCAGGTTAGCAACGGAATGCTAGCAAGGTACCAACGAAATGCTAGCAAGCTAACCACGCAAACCTAGCAAGCTAGCAACGCACAGCTGGCAAGCTAGCAAAACAAAATTGACAAGCTAGCTCGCAAAGCTAGTAAGCGAGCAACGCAAAGCTAGCAAGCTAACAACGCAGAGCTAGCAAACTAGCAACGCAAAGATACGAAGCAAAAAACGCAAGCTAGCAAGCTAGAAACTCAAATCTACCAAGCTAGGATCTCTAAGCTAGCAAGCTATCAACGCAAGGCTACCAGGCTAGCAACGCAAAGCTAGCAAGAGAGCAACGCAAGCTAGCAAGTTAGCAACGTAAAGCTAGCAAGCTAGCAACGCAGAGCTAGCAAACTAGCAACGCAAATCTAGCAAGGTAGGTACGCTAAGCTAGCAAACTAGCCACACAAATCTAGCAAGTTTGCAAGGCAAAGCTGGCAAGCTAACAAAATAAAGCTGGCAAACCATCAACGCAAAGCTGGCAAGTTAGCAACCTAGTAAGCTAGAACGGATATCTAGCATGCTAGCAAAAGAAAACCTGGCAAGTTAGCAACGCAAAGCAGGCAAGTTAGCAACCCAAATCTGGCAAGCTAGCAACGAATCCTGGAAAGTTTTAACCCAAAGATGGCTAGCTAGCAACGCAAAGCTGGCAAGCTAGCAACGCAAAGATGGAAAGCTAGCAACGACAAGATAGCAAGCTAGCAACATATATATAGCAAGCTAGTAAGCTAGCAACGGAAAGCTAGCAAGCTTGCAAGCTAGTAAACTAGCAATGTAAAGCTAGCAAATTTGCAACGAAAAGCTTGCAAGTTAACCACGCAAATCTATCAAGCAAAGCAAACTTGCAAGCTAGCAACACAAATCTAGCAAGCGAGCAACGCAAATCTTGCAAGATAGCAACGCAAAGCGAGCAAGCTAGAAACGCAATTCTACCAAGCCAACAACGCAAAGCTACAAAGCTAGGAACGCTAAGCTAGCAAGCTAGCATCGAAAAGCAAACAAGCTAGCAACGAAAAAGCTAGCAAGCTAGCAACGCAAACCTAGCAATATAGCAACGCAAATCTAGCAAGCTAGCAACGCAAATCTAGTAAGCTAGCAACGCCAAACTAACAAGGTAGCAACGCTAAGCCAGCAAACTAGAAACACAATTCTAGCAATGCTAGCAACGCATAGCTACCAAGCTAGCAACACAATGTTAGCCGTCCAGCAAAGCAAAGCTAGCAAGATAGCCACTCAACGTTAGCAAACTAGCAACGCAAATCTAGCAATCTAGCAAAATAGCAAAGCATAGTTGGCAAGCTAGAAAATCAAAGCTGGCAAGCTAGCAACGCAAATATAGCAAGGTAGGAACGCGAAGCTTGGAAGATAGAAACGCGAAGCTGGCTAGCTAGCAACGCAAAGATGGCAAGTTAGCAACGCATATCTAGCAAGCTAGCAAGTTGGCAACGCAAAGATAGCAAGCTAGCAACGCAAATTTAAGAAGATAGCAACGCAAATCTAGCAAGCTATTAACGCAATTCTGACAATCTAGCAAGCTAGCAACGCAAAGCTATGAAGCTAGCAACGCCAAGCTAGCAAGCTTGCAACGAAATCTAGCAAGCAAGAAACGCAAAGCAAGCAAAGCATAGCTAGCAAGCTAGCAAAGCAAGGCGAGACAGTTGGCAAGGAAATCTAGAAAGCTAGCAACGCAAAGATAGCAAGCTAGCAACTCAAAGCTAGCGAGATAGCAACGGAAAGCTAGCAAGGTAGCAACGCAAAGCTAGCAAGCTTGACACGAAAATCTAGCAAGCAAGCAAAGCAAAGCTGTCAAGCAAATAATGCAAAACCTGGCAAGTTAGCAACGCAAAGCTATCAAGCTAGCAACTCAAAGATACCAAGCTAGCAACGCCAATCTAAAAAGCTAGAAACGCAATTCTGGCAAGCTAGCAACGCAAAGTTACCAAGCTAGCAACACAAAATTAGCAATCTAGCAACGCAAAGCTAAGAAGATTGCAACGAGCCCTAGCAAGCAAAAGACGCAAAGCAAGCAAGCAAAGCAACGCAAAAATAGCAAGCTAGCAACTCAAAGCAAGCAAACTTGAAACGGAAAGCTATCAAGGTAGTAACGCAAAGCTAGCAAGTTAGCCTCGCAAATCTAGCAAGAAAGGAACGCAAAGCTAAAAAATTAGCAACATTTTTCTATCAATTTAGCAAGCTAGAACGCAAAGCTAGGAAGCTATCAACGCAAAGACTGTAAGGTAGTAACGCAAAGCTAGAATGCTAGCAACGTATACTAAGCTAGCTAGCAAGATAGAAAAAATACGTTGCAAGCTAGCAACGCAAAGCTGGCAAGCTAGCAACGGAAAGATGCAAGCTAGCAACGGAAAACTGGCAAGTTAGCAACTCAAATCAAGCAAGCGTGCAACGCAAAAACTAGGAAGCTAGAAACGCAAAGCTGGCTATCTAGTAACGCAAAGCTGACAAGCAAGCAACGCAAAGCTGGCAAGCTATCAACGCATATCTAGCACATTGAAAGCTAGCAACGGAAAGCTAGGAAGCTATCAACGCAAAACTCGCAGTCTAGCAACACAAAGCTAGGAAGCTAGCAACGAAATCTAGCAAAGAAAGAAACGCAAAGCTAGCAAGCTAGCAACTCAAAGCTAGGACGCTTGCAACGGAATGCTAACAAAGTAGCAACGCAAACCTAGCCAGCTAGCCGCGCAAATCTAGCAAGCAGTCAAAGAAAAGCTGGCAAGCGAACAACGCAAACCTGGCAAGCTAGCAACGCAAAGCTATCAAGCTAGCAACGCAAAGCTAGCAAGCTATTAACGCAAAGCTTGCAAGCTAGCAACGCAAAGCTAGTAAGATAGCAACGCAAAGCTAGCAAACTAGCAACGCAATGCTATCAAGATAGCAACGCAAAGCTAACAAGATAGGTACGCAAACCTAAAATCTAGTAACGCAATTCTAACAATTTAGCAAGCTAGCAATTTAAAGCTAGGAAGCTAGCAACACCAAGCAAGCAAGGTAGCAACGCAAAGCTAGCAAGCTAACAACGTAATGCAAGCAAGATAGCAACGAAATGCTAGCAAGCTAGCAACTTAAAGATAGCAAGCTAGCAACGCAAAGCTAACAAGTTAACGACGCAAATCTAGCAAGCTAGCAACGCAATTCTAACAATCTTGCAAACTAGCAACGCAAAGCAAAGAAGCTAGCAACGCAAGGCTAGCAATCTAGCAACGAAAGCTAGCAAGCAAGAAACGCAAAGCAACTAGCAACGCAAAGCTAGCAAGCTAGCAAAGCATAGCTAGCAAGCTAGCAACGCAAAGCAAGCAAGCTAGCAAAGCAAATATGTCAAGCTAGCATTGCAAAGCTAGCATTGCAAACCTAGCAAGGTTGAACGCAAACCTAGAAAGCTAGCAACACAAAGCTAGCAAGCTAGCAATCTAGCAACGCAAAACTAGCAAGCTATCAACGCAAAGCTAGCAAGCTAGCGACGTAAAGCTAGGAAGTTTGCAGCGCAAAGCTAGCAAGATAAAAATGCAAAGCTAGTAAGTTAGCAACGCAAATCTATCCATCTAGCAAGCTAGCAACCCAAAGCTAGGAAGCGCGCATCGGAAACCTAGAAACCTAGCAACGCAAAGCTAAGAAGCTAGGAACGCAAGCTAGCAAGATAGCAACTCATAGCTAGCAAGCTAGCAACGCAAAACTAGCAAGATAGCAACGCAAAGTTAGCAAGCTACAAACGCAAACTAGCAAGCTAGCAAAGGAAATTTAACAAGCTAGCAACGCAAAGCTAGCAAGCTAGCAACGCAAAGCTAGCAAGCTAGCAACGAAATGCTAGCAAGCTAGCAACGCAAATCCAGCAAGAAAGCAAACACAAAGCTTCAACGCTAGCAACGCCTATCTAGCAATCTAGCAAGCTAGCTACGCAAAGCTAGCTAGATAGCTAGCAACGCAATGCTAGCAAGCTAACAACGCCATGCTAGCAAGGTAGCAAAATAATCCTATCAAGCTGGCAACGCGAAGCTAGCAAGCTAGCAACGCAAGGCTACCAAGCTAGCAACGCCAAGCTAGCAAGCTAGGAAAGCTTAGGTAACAAGCTAGCAACGCAAAGCTAGCAATCAAGAAACTCATAGCAAGGAAGGTAGCAACGCAAAGCTAGCAAGCTAGCAAAGCAAAGCTAGCAAGCTTGGAACGCAATGCTAACAAGATAGCAACGCAAATCTATCAATCTAGCTAGCTAGCAACGCAACGCTAGGGAGCTAGATACTCCAAGTTAGCAAGGTAACAAAGCAAAACTAGCAAGCAAGCAACAAAGCTAGCAATAAAGGAACGCAAAGCAAGCAAGCAAGAAAGCAACGCAAAGCTAGCAAGCTAGCAACGCAAAACTACCAAGCTAGAACGCATAACTAGCAAGCTATAACGCAAAGCTATCAATCTAGCAACGCAAAATTTTCAAGCTAGCAAGCTAGCAACGCAAACCTAGCAAGCTAGCAAGCTAGCAAACGCAATGCTAGCAAGCTAGCAACGCAAATCTAGCAAGCTAGCAACGCAAACCTAGCAAGCTAGCAAGCTAGCAAACGCAATGCTAACAAGCTTGCAAGGCAAATCTAGGAAGTGATCTGACACTCCCCCTTTTACCGATCCTCCTGCCGGGGGGGCCGCTTCCGTCTCCTAGTTCTCGTTGTTTCGTCTAATTACTTCCCCGATATACAAATGATGTCCAAGCAGTACAAATGTTTAATATAACATGTATAATATAATACCGTACAATAACTCTCGGGACCGTACAAATAATAGATCACAATTTTTCAGCTAATATTTTTAGCTTGCCTACAATTACTCTCAGGACAGTACAAGTAATAGATCACAATAGTTCAGGTAACATCTTTAGCTTGCCTACAATAACTCTCAGGAGAGTACAAATAATAGATCACAATAATTCAGCTAACCCTTTTAGCTTGCCTACAAAAGCTCTCAGGACAGTACAAATAACAGATCACAATAGTTTGGCTAATATTTTTAGCTAGCCCCCAATATATGAATACTACGTCCCCTGGTAAACAATAAGCCAATAGTTTCCAACCAAAAAAAATGCAAATATAAATATGTATATGTGTATATAGCCCCAGACCACCAATACGGCTATTCCTTTTAGTTAACCTTCAGGGGAAACAATTCAAAAAGGATTTAGACTCTCCACGCCCAAGAAACCGAATTTTGCTTGTTACCTTCTTTCCCGACGTCTCGTCCTAGAGTGTTCGTCTCTGCCTACCCTACTAGTTACCATAAAAGCAGAACCAGTTGGAGGGGGGAGGATCACGTGATAGGGCAGGACGGAAGAACTTTCTAGACACAAGGAGAAGAAAAGAAGAAAAATGGGGGTAGGAAGAGAAACCGCTGAACGGAGCCTAAGTAAGACGCACATCTCAGAATCTCCCCCTTCACAGTAGAACACTGTTCCAGGGCATAACTCGAATTTTTCTCCAACACCGTCACACGTCGGATGCATCTCACAACATCACTCGCCGCACCGCGGTTCATATTGATACACACCGCTGCCGAAATCACTAAGTTCGCTGTTCACCTTGCAGTGACAGTTACCAATGCGGACGTACCCTGGCGCTGCCCGGCAATCCAGTGTGAACACCACATACACCAGTCCATTGCCACAATCGCCCTCGCTACGGCCACACTTCAATCCCGGTGTTCACAAAATCCATAGGGTGTTCCAGGGTCATACCCAACCTTCTGAAACGCAGTCTCGTAGTGATACAGACGGCAGCTGGAATCACAAAATTGGCTGTCCACCGTGCATTGACAGTTCCCAATGCAGACGTACCCTAGCGCTGCTCGGCAATCAGAGTAAACCACTCCCGGCACGGTCGGAAATAGGCCCCATCCGGAGCACCGGTCGTGAGCAGGCAAGCAACTGAGAAAACGTCGCCGCGGGGCGGCGTATGCCGTTCGACGCTGATGAGCACTCCAAAAGGCGGGGGGGGAGGTACCACACTCCCCGAAACACGGCTAAGTGAAGGGTAAAAGTTAAGGAGGTCAGGGCTAAGTCTCCAGCTGGAACATACACCATTATCAACACATATATAAACTATAATTTTATGTACACCCTGAATAACTAATGAATTCAACATACCNCGAACTTGCAGATTTCCGACCTCATATTCGGCCAATAAAACACTTTCGCGATCCGGCTAAGCGTTTTGTTTACCCCCAAATGCGCACTCACCGTAGACCCGTGGAAATACTCAAGCACCATGGGCCTGAGTGTCTCCGGAAGGAGGTAGCGCTTAGCGCTGGCCCGAGAAGGATGCTACACAAGAGCCCCGTTAAGTAGCTTGAATTGCTTAGCCACAGAGTCGTTCCGGGCAACTTTCGCGTATATGTCCTTACAAAAGGAGTCCTCCTTTTGATATTCGCGGACTGATCGGAACGCCTCAGGCAGATGTTGTAAGACCAAACCCGTAAACGTAGGGTCACTAGGGAGGTCTTCGTACTGTCGGGTAAGGCAGTCAGCCACCACATTAGATTTCCCACTGACGTGATAGACTTGGAATTTGAACGGCGCCAGACGCAACACTAACCCCCTATACGGCCCAATTCTTTAGCGTGCCGTAGAAGCCAGGCTAGAGCTTGGTTGTCCGTTTGTAGACAAAACTCTTTGTGTTCTGTGCCGCCCTTCCTCCTCTTCGAAGACAACCACGCTCTGCTACCAATTGTTGAGCCGCTTCGAAGACAACCGGAGCTCACAATCGACTGTTTGTCTCGTGGTGTTCCAATGCCTCCCCAAAGTGGAAGGGGATCTCAAGGGAGG
>NW_019735466.1:76673-90749 GCF_002891405.2 Cryptotermes secundus
CCGAAGCTTATCCGGGTTTAAGGTAAACCCGGCCATTTCTAGTCTCTTAAACACCTCCGCCAAGTGCCCGAGGTGCTCGGCCAGCGAGCTAGAATATACGACCAGATCATCCATAAAGTTAGTCACGAATTTTTGTTTGAGGTCCCCAAACAGCGTGTCAATCACCCTCGATAGTACCTGGCACCCCACGCTTATCCCCATCGGCAACTTATTAAATTCAAAGAGCCCGAATGGGGTACAAAAGGCCGTAGCCTTCCGGCTCTTAGCCGTCAGGGGGATTTGGTAATACGCTGAGTTAAGGTCGAGCACCGAAAATACTTCCGCATTGTGAAAATCAGCGAAGGCGTGCTCGACCATCGGCATAGGGAAGGCGTCGAAAACTACCTTTCGGTTTAACAGGCGATAGTCTACTACCATCCTGTAATCAGCGTGGGGTTTGGGCACTAGAAACGCCGGGCTGGCCTTGTGAGAGGAGCTCTTCCTTATCACGCCTTTATCTAGCAGATCTTGGACTATACCCTTTAATATTTTCAAACGGGGAGGCGAACACTGGTACGGCCGCGACCGCACCGGAACGTTATCCGTCAACTCCAGGCGACACACCGTGCCCTTAGCAGTGCCCAGTTTATCCGAAAAGAGGGCAGGAAAGTTCCGCATCAGCTCGTTAATCTTGGAGGAGTTATGCGGCACTTCCGGCAGGCAGGGACACGCGAAATTACTCACCCCATTTTCGGCACAAGGAAACACTTGTAAGGGGCTCCTGCAAGAATCTAGCGATTTGAATTCCAAGTCTTCCTCCGGACGAAAGGCGAAACTATATGTCCCGGTCGCGAAATTCATGCGCACATGAGTCCGCCTCAGAAAGTCGACTCCCAAAACGCAAGGGACCGGACACTGTTCAAAAATCAAGAATCTAACTTTCCAAGCAAGGCCGTGTAATTTGACCGGCAGAATGACAGCTTCCTTAATATCACAGGGTTCTCCATTAGCCGCCTGGCAACGTTCCCATGTCGTTTCTAATTCGTGAGGCAAATCCTAAGTTATAAATTTTGTCCAGGACGTCCCGTCTTACAAAGGAGACGGACGACCCGGAATCAAGCATAGCCGGTAAGGAGAACCCTTTAATATTCAGAAGGGCCCACGGATTATGGTGGCCCCTCGCCATCCGATACGGACCTCTTTGAGACCGAGCTAACCCTGGCGCTCGGGGTTGACTCAATACTCCCGAGCGCCTAGGGCATTTCCCGACAAGAGAGGATTGCGATTCGTCTGTCCCCGGGGGCAGTTGCGCCGGTAGTGTCCATCCTCGCCACATCTCCAGCACCTCACTCTACTATCGACCTCGCCCTGCGCGGATCCAGTCACTACCATACTATTGGGAATAACTTCAGAAGCCCTCCTAGACCGCTAAGTCGCGCCCAGCGACTTACGCTGTTCTTCAACAGCCATCCCTTCGGCCACGGTCGTCGCGAGAGCGTACAAATCCTTCACGGACTCTGGCCTAGTCGCGAACAAAAGATGGCCCTTGACCCGAGGATGCAGATTCTGTAGAATACGGTGAACCAGCCGAGACTCTCCCTCTTCATAGCCTAAAATTTCAGCCGCCGCCACTACCGCCATTATATAGCCATTTAAGTCTTCTGATGGTGACTGTAAACGATCTAGAACATACAAAGATAGATATCTCTCCTTCACTCTGTGTGGGAGAAAGGTGTCCACTATTTCGGAGCGAACCATCCCCCAATCGCGAGTAGAATTTAGGTGGGCCCCCAAGATCGAAGTTGTTCTACCTGACGTCCTAGCGACCAAGAGAGAAATCAACTCGAAGTCAGTCACTAAGTGTAAGTCGTAAACTCTTCCACTGCCATTAAAAATTTCAAAACGTTTTCCGGATAGGTGTCAGCTAAGAAGGGGACGTTTTTCAAGGCATCCACTACCAGTTTGATCTTCATTTTGCTCGCGTATGAACTGTCCAGACTCAAAAGTACAGTGCCCGAGGACTCGGTTTTAGCTGCTAGGGGAGACTTAGCTGCCGTGCTTGAAGAAGGCAGGAACGGCTCGATGGATGCCCAATTTTCCTTCACGCGCTTTCTCAAGTCGTCCAGCGCCCCACCAGACTCCAGCCCCAGCTGACTGGCAAACTCCTCCAACTGTTGCTTGGACATAGCGTGAAGCCAGGCAAGTGGCATGGTCGCAGAGATAGAACACAAAAAAACAAGAGTAAATAAAAATAGTACAGTAACCCAGAACTAGGGACACACCGTTAAACCACACCCTGCTACCATTTGTGAGCTGACACTCCCCCTTTTACATTTCCTCCTGCCGGGGGGGGGAGGGACAGCTTCCGTTTCCTAGTTCTCGTTGTTGCGTCTAATTACTTCCCCGAGATACAAGGGATGTCCAAGCAGTACAAAAGTTTAATATAACAAGTATAATATGGTACAGTACAATAACACTCGGGACCGTAAAAATAATAGACACAATAGTTCAGCTAACATTTTTAGCTTGCCTACAATTACTCTCATTACAGTACAAGTAATAGATCACAATAGTTCAGATAACACTTTTAGCTTGCCTACAATAACTCTCAGGACAATACGAATAGTAGATCACAATAGTTCAGCTAACACTTTTACCTTGCCTACAATAACTTTCAGGACAGTACAAATAACAGATCACAATAGTTTAGCTAACATTTTTAGCTTGCACACGATACATGAATACATCGTACCCCTGGTTAAAAATAAGCCAATATTTTTCAAATAAAACAAATGTAAATATAGATATGTATATGTATATATAGCCCCAGATCACCATTACGGCTATTCCTTTTATTGAACCTTCAGGGGAAACAATCCAAAGAGAATTTAGAATGGCCATTTCCAAAAAACAGAATTTTGCTTGTTACCTCCTTTCCCGACGTCTAGCCTTGAGTATACGTCAATTCCTACCCTACTAGTTACCATAAAAGCAGACCCAGTTGGAGGGGGGAAGATCACGTGATAGGGCAGGACGGAAGAACTTTCTAGACACAAGGAGAAGAAGCTGAAGAAGAAAAAGAGGGGTAGGAAGAGAAGCTGTTGAACGAAGCCTAAGTAAGACGCATGGCTCAGAAGTTAGCAACGCAAAGCTAGCAAGCTAGTAACGCAAAGCTAGCAAGCTAACAACAAAAAGATAGTAAGATGGCAACGTAAAGCTAGCAAGATAGCAACGCAAATCTAGCCATCTAGCAAGCTAGAAACGCAAAGCTAGCAAGCTCGCAACGAAAAGATAGCAAGCTAGCAACGCAAAGCTAGCAAGTTAGCAACGCCAAGCTAGCAAGCTAGCAACGCAGAGCTAGCAAGCTAGCAACGCAAAGCTAGCAAGCTAGCAAGGCAAAGCTAGCAAGCAAGAAACGCAAAGCAAGCAAGCAACGTAAAGCTAGCAAGATAGCAAAGCAAAGATAGCAAGCTAGTAACGCAAAGCCAGCAAGCTAGCATCGCAAAACTAGCAAGATAGCAAACCAAAGCTACCAAGCTAGCAACTCCAAGCTACTAAGCAAGCAACGCAAAGCTAGCAAGCTAGCAACGCAAACCTAGCAAGATAGCAAATCAAAGCTATAAAGCTAGCAACGCATATCTAGCAATCTAGCAAGCTAGCAACGCAAAGATATTTAGATAACTAGCAACGCAATGATAGCAAGCTAGCAAAGCAAAGCTAGCAAGGTAGCAACGCAAACCTAGCAAGCTGGCAACGCAAAGGTAGCAAGTTAGGAACGCAAAGCTACCAAGCTAGCAACGCAAGGCTAGCAAGCTAGCAACGCAAAGATTCAAGCTAGCAACGCAAACTGGCAAGCTAGCATCGCAAAGCTTCCAAGATAGCAAAGCAAATCTAGCAAGCTAGCAACGCAAAGCAGGCTATATAGCAACGCATAGCTAGCAAGCTAGCAACGCAAAACTAGCAAGCTAGCAACTCATAACTATCAAGCTAGCAAGCTAGCAACGGGAAGCTAGCAAGCTAGCAACGCAAAGCAGGCAAGCTGGCAACGCAAAGCAGCCAAGCTAGCAACGAACAGCTTGCAAGCCAGCAAAACATAGCGGGCAAGCTAGCAACGCAAAGCTGGCAAGCTAATGAGGCAAATCTAGCATGCTAGCAAAGCAAATTAAGCAAGCTATCAACACAAAGCTAGCAAGCTAGCAACGCAAAGATAGCAAGCTAGAAACGCAAAGATAGCTACCTAGCAACGCAAAGCTAGCAAGCTAGCCACGTAAATCTAGCAAGCTAGTAAAGCAAAGTTACCAAGCTGGCAACGCAAAACTAGCAAGCTAACAACGCATAGCTAACAAGCTAGAAACGACAGCTAGCAAGCAAGAAAGGCAAAAGAAGAAAGAAAGCAAGCAACGCAAAGCTAGCAATCTAGCAACGAAAAGCTAGCAACCTAGCAACGAAAGCTAGCAAGCAATAAACGCAAAGCAAGCAAGGAAGCAACGTAAAGCTAGCTAGCTAGCAACGGAAAGCTAGCAGGCTAGCAACGTAAAGCTAGCAAGCTAGCAACGGAAAGATAGCAAGATAGCAACGCAAAGCTGGCAAGCTAGCAAACAAAGCTGCAAGCTAGCAACGCAAAACTGGCAAAGATAGCAAAGCAAAGTTAGCCATCTAGCAACGCAAATTTAGCAATCTTTCAACGCAAAACTAGCAAGCTTGCAACGCATATTTAGCAAGCTAGAAGGCTAGAAAAGGAAAGCCAGCAAGCTAGAAAAGCAAAGCTGGCAAGCTAGCAAAGCAAAGTTGGCAAGCTAGCAACGCAAAGCTGGCAATCTAGAAACGCAAAGCAGGTAAGCTAGAAACGCAAAGCTCGCAAGCTAGCAACGCAAAGCTGGCAAGCTAGCAAAGCAAAGCTAACTAGCTAGCAAGGCATATCATGCACGCTAGCAACCTAGCAACTCAATGCTAGAAAACTAGAATCTCAAAGCTAGCAAGCTAGCAACGCAGAGCTACCAAGGTAGCAACGCAAAGCTAGAAACGTAAATCTAGCAATCTAGCAAGCTAACAACGCAAAGCTATCAAGCTAGCAAAGCAAAGCTAACTAGCTAGCAAGGCATATCATGCACGCTAGCAACCTAGCAACTCAATGCTAGAAAACTAGAATCTCAAAGCTAGCAAGCTAGCAACGCAGAGCTACCAAGGTAGCAACGCAAAGCTAGAAACGCAAAGCTCGCAAGCTAGCAACGCAAAGCTAGGAAGCTAGCAACGCAAAGCTTGCAAGCTAGCAAAGTCATGCTAGCAAGCTAGAAACGCAAAGCTACAAAGCTAGCAAACTTAAACTAGCAAGCTAGCAACGCAAAGCTACCAAGGTAGCAACGCAAAGCTAGAAACGCAAATCTAGCAATCTAGCAAGCTAACAACGCAAAGCTATCAAGCTAGCAAAGCAAACATGGCAAGCTAGAAAAGCAAAACCGGTTAGCTAGAAACGCAAAACTGGGAAGCTAGCAACTCAAAGCTGGCAAGCTAGCACCAAATCTAGCTAGCTAGCAACGCATATCTAGCAAGCTAGCAACGCAAAGCTAGCAAGCTACCAACGGAAATCTAGCAAGTTAACAAACTAGCAACGCAAAGCCATTAATCTAGCAACAAAATGCTAGCAAGCTAGAAACGCAAAGATACCAAGCTAGCAACGCAAAGCTAGCAAGAGAAAAAAGCAAGCTCGCAAGCTAGGAAAGCAACTCTAACAATTTAGCAAGCTAGCAACGGAAAGCTAGCAAGCTAGCAACGGAAAGCTAGCAAGCTAGCAACGGAAAGCTAGCAAGCTAGCAACGCAAAGCTAGCAAGAGAAAAAAGCAAGCTCGCAAGCTAGGAAAGCAACTCTAACAATTTAGCAAGCTAGCAACGAAAAGCTAGGAAGCTAGCAAAGCCAAGCTACCAAGGTAGCAACGAAAACTAGCTAGCTAGTAACGCAATGCTAGCAAGCTAGCAAAGCAAATCTAGCAGGCTAGCAACGAAAGCTAGCAAGCAAGGAAATCAAAGAAACAAAGCAAGCAAGCAACTCAAAGCTAGCAAGCTAGCAACGCAAAGATAGCAAGCTACGAACCCAAAGCAAGCAATTTAGCAACGCAAAGCTAGCAAGCTAGCAACGCAAAGCTAGCAAGCTAGCAACGGAAAGCTAGCAAGCTAGCAACGCAAAGCTAGCAAACTACCAACGCAAAGCTGGCAAGCTAGCAACCTAAAGTTAGCAAGCTAGCAAAACAAAGCTGGCAACCTAGCAACGCAAAGCTGGCAAGCTAGCAACACACAGGTGGAAGCTAGAAACGCAAATCTAGGTAGCTATCAACGCAAAGTTAGCAAGCTAGCATCGCAAAGCTAGCAAGCAAGCCAGCAACGAAGGATAGCAATCAAGAAACGCAAAGCAAGCAAGAAACGCAAAACTTGCAAGTTTGCAAAGCAAAGGTATCAAGCCAGCAACGCAAATTTTGCAAGCTAGCAAAGGACAGCTGGCAAGCTAGTATCGCACAGTTGGCAAGCTTGGAACGCAAAGCTGGAGACAAGCAAAGCAAAGCTAGGAAGCTAGCAAAGCAAAGCTAGCAAGCTAGCAACGCAAATTTGGCAAACTAGCAAAGCACAGCTGGCAAGCTAGCATCTAAAAGTTGGCAAGCTTGGAACGCAAAGCTGGAGACAAGCAAAGCAAAGCTTTGCAACGAAAATCTAGCAAGCTTGAAACGCAAAGCATGCCAGGTATTAACGCTAAGCTATCATGCTAGCAACGCGAAAATAACAAGCAAGGAAGGCAAAGCTAACAAGTTCGCATCGCGAAGCTAGCAAGCTAGCAACGCAAAACTAGCAAGCTAGCAACGCAAAGCTAGCAAGATAGCAACGCAAAGCACGCAAGCTAGCAACGCAAATTTATCAATCTAGCAAGCTACCAACGCAAAGCTAGGAATCTAGCAAAGCCAAGCTATAAAGGTAGCAACGCAAAGCTAGATAGCTAGCAAAGCAAATTTAGCAAGCTAGCAAAGCAAATATAGCAAGCTAGCAACGAAAGCTAGTAAGCAAGGAAGGCAAAAAAACGAAGCAAGCAAGCAACTCAAAGCTAGCAAGCTAGAAACGCAAAGGTAGCAAGCTAGCAACGCAAAAATAGAAAGCTAGCATTGCAAAGATAACAAGTTAAACGGAAATCTAGCAAGCTAGAAAGAAAAACTAGCAAGGTAGCAACACAAAGGTAGAAATCTAGCAAGATATCAACGCAAAATTAACAAGCTAGCAACGCAAATCTAGCAAGCTTTCAACGCAAAGCTAGGAAATTAGCAACGCAATGCTAGCAAGCTTTTAACGCAAAGTGAGTAAGATAGCGACGCAAAGCTAGCAAGTTAGAAAATCAAATCTAGCCATCTAGCAAGCTAGCAACGCAAACATAGCAATCGCGCAACGCAAATATAGCAAGCTAGCAACGACAATCTAGCAAGCTAGCAACGCAGAACTAGCAGGCAAGAAACGCAAATCTAGCAAGCTAGCAACGCAAAGATAGCAAGGTAGCAACGCAAACCTAGCAGGCAAGAAATGCAAAGGAAGCATGCAAGCAACGCAAAGCTAGCAAGATTGCAACGCAATGCTAGCAAGCTAGGAACTCAAAGCAATCAAGCTAGCAACGCAAAGCTAGCAAGCTACCAACGCAAAGCTGGCAAGTTAGCAACCAAATGTTAGCAAGCTAGCAAAACAAAGCTGGCAACCTAGCAACGCAAACCTGGCAAGCTAGAAACGCACATCTGCAAGCTAGCAACGCATAGCTAGGTAGCTATCAAAGCAGTGCTAGCAAGCTAGCGACGCAAAGCTAGCAAGCTAGGAACTGAACGCAAGCAAGCTAGCAACGAAGTCTAGCAAGCAAGAAACGCAAAGCAAGCAAGCAATTAACGCAAAACTAGCAAGTTTGCAACGCAAAGGTAGCAAGCTAGCACCGCAAAACTAGCAAGCTAGCAACGCAAATTTAGCAAGCTAGCAAAGCACAGCTGGCAAGCTAGCATCTCACAGTTGGCAAGCTTGCAACGCAATGCTGGAAACAACCAAAGCAAAGGTAGCATGCTAGCTAAACAAAGCTTGCATGCTAGCAACGCAAAGCTAGGAAGCTATTAACGCAAAGCTAGAAAGCTAGCAACGCAATGCTAGCAAGCTAGACAGGCAAGGATAGCAAGCTAGCAACGCAAAACCAACAAGTTACGACGCAAAATTAGAAATCTAGCTTAGCAAAGCTACCAAGATAGCAACGCAAAACTAGCAAGCTAGCAAAGCAAAGCTAGGAAGCTAGCAACGCAAAGCTAGCAAGCTAGCAACGCAAAGCTACCAAGCTACCAACGCCAAGCTAGCAAGGAAGAAACGCATAGCTAGCAAGCTAGCAACGCAAAGCTAGCAAGCTAGCAAAGCAAAGCTAGCAAGATAGCAACACAAAGCTCGCAACGCAAATCTATCCATCTAGCAAGCTAGCAACGGAAATCTAGAATGCTAGCAACGCCAAGCTAGAAAGGTAGCAACGCAAATTTAGCTAGCTAGCAACACATTCCTAGCAAGCTAGCAAAGCAAACCTAGCAATCTAGCAACTTAATCTAGCAAGAAAGGAAGCAAAGAAACCAAGCAAAGAAAGTAACTCAAACTAGCAAGCTTGCAACGCGAAGCTGGCAACCTAGCAACGCAAAAAAAGAAAGCTAGCATTGCAAAGCTAACAAAATAAAATGCAAAGCTAGCAAGATAGAACGCGAAGCTAGCAAGTTAGCAACGCAAATGTAGAAATCTAGCAAGATATCAAGGCAAAATTTGAAAGCAACAACGCAA
The DNA here is from genome assembly GCF_002891405.2 of Cryptotermes secundus. NCBI lineage: Eukaryota > Metazoa > Arthropoda > Insecta > Blattodea > Kalotermitidae > Cryptotermes > Cryptotermes secundus. The sequence goes on from NW_019735466.1 coordinate 85,467, forward strand.
AGCTAGCAAGCTAGCAGCACAAAGCTAAGAAGTTAGCAACGCAAACTAACAAGATTTAACGCAAAGCTACCTAGCTAGGAACGCAAACTAGTTATTATTATTATTATTATTTTTCTATAAGTTCCATAGATCCACAGTACATGTAAGATATAGAACATGTCGATACATGTTAGATAGCAACGATGAGCTAGCAAGTTAGCAACGCAATTCTAGCCATTTAGCAAGCTAGCAACGCAAAGCTAGCAACCTAGCAACGCAAAGATTGCAAGCTAGCAACGCCAAGCTAGCCAGCTAGCAAAGCAGAGCTAGCAAGCTAGCAACGCAGTGCTAGCAAGCAAGCAACGCAAAGCTAGAATGCTAGCAACGCAAAACTAGCAAGTTAGCAACGCAATGCAAGCAAGCAAGAAACGCAAAGCAAGCATGCAAGCAACGCAAAGCTAGCAAGTTAGAGACGCAAATCTAGCAATCAACAAGCAAGCAACGCACAACCTAGTACAACCGCACACGGCCTGAACACTTCTTACAACCGTTGTTCACCACTTCTTGTGACCGTTGCTTATCTATCTTTATGTTTATTTATTTGTTTGCCCCTTTCGGTAGAACACTTTTGACTCTTCTCAGGGTTGTGCCACGGTAATAACTGGGGCGACAAGGAGACTGCACATTTAAAACTAGTCCACTGATACAAATAAATACTCTGTTTTCTGCTTAATCACAATATTGTTTATTTCAGAGTCAAACTATAACTTTATCGGCAAGTGCGGAGTAATGTGCCAAAGTTTAATTGAGCCAAATAAATACTGTTAAATTTAGATAAACTTGGGGAGAGCAGGTAAATGACGTCTGCCTCTGGTGAATTCTAAGTGCCAAGTCGGATACGTCTGTCTCTGATGAATTCTGAACACAAAGTGCTTCTGCCCACTCTATCTCCGGGAGCGTCACTTCTTACCGTATAGGATTTGAACCGACGGCCTTTCTCCCAGACAAGAATAGTCTTCTAATGGCTGATTTTAACTGCCAATTTATCATACCATCAGTACAAGACAATCACATTACTAACTTTTAGAATGAAGAGATCCAGAGATTTTGAACCCGGGACCCTACATGTGAAAGCACTTATGTCTTAGTTTAGGGCAGACAACAAACATATCCTTTTCATAATTGCCTCGACCCTCTAACGGTCATCCAAGGTCCAGGTAACAGAATAAGTTGTTCCTGTCTAAATGCGAAAATCATGTCAACTTCTTAATGGGTGGGTCTCCCTTATAAATCAGTCACTATATTGAAATGGCTGAAAAGGAACATGCGTCCATTAAAGAGTATTAAAAGCTTTGGACGGTTACAATCTCCCCAGGAGTAATTTTGGCAATTTTGATTCAATGAATTGACCAACATTACTACTTACTTGCCTTTGAAGTCCAAACAACAAAGTAAATAATACAAGAATACAACACAGTTCTTAAGAAATGACAATAATTAACAAGAATACTTATATGCTTATTATACAAGGTAACACATAATTCAAGTCACTTCAATAGTTCACATATAACATATAACAATCACACACAAATTTCATTCATTCCTTCCTCGATATTACTCATCAGCTACTGAGATATAGAAAATCATTTAATGTAGTAAAATTTTATAAATACATATTCATAACAGCTAATTAATTACAGAGCTTTGTTTCAATAACTTCATATCAACTTAATTATTCAGTTTCGGCAATATTGCAACACTCAAACTAGCCGACGTCTATTCCCTCAAAGTACGGTTTTAGAAGTTGTTTGTTAAACATTCCTCTCAGCTTTCCTTTAGAATCAGAGATTTCATACGCAGATGGTGGTACAATGTTTGTGATAATATAGGCTCTTCGTATGGATGCCTGATTTCGGCGGTCATGTGCTTAATGTACTTCTTCAACAGATTACTTAAATTTTCCTTCTGGATGTTATCCAGACCTTCAGTCGCTTCAATCAGAGCATACAAGTCCGCAGTCCGCAATGAACGTGGGTTAAGGACATCTTTTTCGATTTTATCAGTGGGTTTTACTTTAAACTGGTCACCCTTCCTGTCTTCATAACTACTGCCCCCATTGCTACGCTCACCATCCTTGTCAACAAAAGCCTCATTATGGCTACTGTAATCTTCATCTCTATTAATCCCTTTGACTTCAAACATCTTAATATCCTCATAACTTTCATCCTGACTGCATCTAGCGTCGTCGCTACGCAAAGAACTCTGCCTTGCATCTTTATTCTCACAAAAATTCGAGGGCTGGCCCTTTTTTTCAACACTAACAAGGGTTGCGGTAGCAAGCGGGTTTCGGTGGGACACTTCACAGCTGGGTTGAGCAGCAGTAAATCGGGTGGGTAGTAGACCTGCCTCGGTCCGAACGGATTGTGTTTGCGTAATTTGAGCTACATTATGGGTCAGTGGTCCTTTAGACCCCATCCCATCACCTTCTACTTCCCTTTTGTCTCTCCTCTGACAAAACAACTGAGTCTTCCTAATCCCGTCTCTCTCATAATGCAAGAATTTCCTTGCGAAATCAATCATAATACCGTATTCATGAGCATAATCACAACCTAAAATCGCCTCCGATCCTTTTAGCTGAGGTGATATTAAAAACACATATTCAAATCTGTCTTCTCCAATACCAAATTCTAAGAGAGCCTGAAACTTAATCCTCCGCGTCCTGTTACCAAATGCAGTGACAAGAGCTACATTTTCCAGTGGCAATGTTAAAATCTGCATTCCTGTCTCTACTAACCTCTCATATACACTTTGTGCCAGAATGCTGACCTGACTCCCGCTGTCTAACACTGCGGTAACTCTTAGTTTTCCGATGGAAATGTCTATTTGGGGGCAATTGCCTAGGTTATTATCATTAACATAAAATACAATCAGTTCATCTAAAGGATTCAAAGAACTGCCGTCCTTCGAGACATTCAAGTTATCCGTATGATCATCACTATCAAAACTGTGCCGAAAGAGTGGACCCGAAACACTCCCGTGTTCATGTGTGAAAGGCGTCTGGTCCACAACACCTTTCAATGGGAATTTCCCGAAGGCTGTTGCGTAGCACTCTGTCTTTGTTCACTGCTGGTCATTTGTCGAGCATCAGTCTCGAAGTCTGGTGCGGCAGGATTCAACGTCAGTCGGGTAGGGGAATAATTATTGCTCGATTCTCTACCGCTTTCAAAAGATTCGTGTCGTTTGTAACGCGAACTTCTGTCATAATTATCCCTTCGGTAGTCATTTCTGTGGTCGTAGCGTACTTGTCTAACAAACTGTTGGTTCGGTCTATACCTATCACTCCGCTGGCCATGGTCGGGTCCCCTATTCTGCATTGAATTTATGTTACTGGGAGAAGGGTTCGACTTCCTGTTAGCGTCATTCCCTTCAACCATTTCCAGTCTTTTGAGGAAATCAATCGCCTCCTGAATTGTGCTTATCTTCGCTCCCAACATAGCCCTCTGTGCGTAAATAGGAAAGTGAGACCTCAACGCGTCTATCAGCTCTCCATCTCCAATTTTCGGTTCAAGATATGATGCCAGCACCGCATATTTTATAAAGTGACTAGACATCGATAAATTTGATTGCCGATCGTACTTATCTTGGTAGATGCTACACTTTACCAAGTTCTGATGCGACTGAGACCAATAGTTATTAGAAAATGCAATTTTGAACTGCTCGTAATTAGTGAGCGTGTGTGAAATAGCGGCTAACCACTGTTTGCCTACAGGATCTACAATTGATTTATAAGCAATAGCCAGTTGGAATTGTTTAGGGACTCCCCTGAGCCGCATAAATTCATCCAGCTGGTTCAAATGAAACATCGCATTCACCTTGGAGCTATCATCAAATATCGGTAATGAAAAGTCGGTTTGACTCAAGTAGCTGTTGGCGCTATGAGGACGAACAGACATGGGTACATTCTGATCACTCACACCTCCATTCGTACACACATTACAAGATACATGGTTATCAGAGCATACCAAATTACCATTTTCATTATTACTATCGGAACAGTCGTCATTGGCATTTACAGTGAGAGTGGCTGGAACAAAACTGCTTTCAGATGGTTGTGACTTTTCTACACTGGTAGCAGCTCTTGGGCTTACAGGTAATTTACCCTTCGAGTTGCTAATAGCCGACTTAAGCTCATCAAAATTACGCTTATTCAGAGATTTTTCCTTTTCTATCACCTGCAGAACTTGTTCCAGACGCTCCCCTTGCCTTTTTTGAAAGATTTCTTCATTTTTAGCAAAATCACTTTTAACAGCTTTTATTTCTTCTGATAGCTCTGCAATTTGCTCTGTTACCCGGTCTTTGTTCTGTACAAATTTACCTGTCAACTCATCTGCTATACAGCTAGTGTCCTTGGCTTGCTGACATATTTTATTATCTAACTCAGCACTAATCACTTGGAGATTTCTCTTGATAGTTACAAGTTCTGCTTCCGTGTTATCCTGAACCTGTCTCAGAAGATGAGAAAATTTGGTTGTCTCTGATCTGAGGGTTTCAGTAAGTTCTTGCCTTAATTTCTGATTTTCGCTTTCAAAACTCTTAAGTAGTTTCTGGGTTTCCAGCCTAATATTGTCTTTTACCTCACTCTTAAAACTTTCTACCATTTGCAACTGGTCAGACCTGAAGGAAGCTAACATGTTATAAAACATAGCTTGTAAAGAATTATTCATGGTGACGGGGTTGGCAGGAGGAACCTCTACACTAACTTGCTCTGTAACGCTCACGTCGCATGCGCTCCTTTCTAGTTCCGTACTTACAGTTTATTGATTTTCTGATATTTGCACCTCATTTTGGCCTAAATTCACTACACATATTTCTGGCACACTCACTTCCTCCACTCTTACGAGGTCTTCTTCGGGCACTCCCGACATATCTGAGTCTCCTTCCAGCTCCACGACGCGGCTGCGCAGGGCACGGTTCGACATGACTGCACACCACTGACTAACTTTATTCTGCAGCGCTGACCCGTTGTTGTTGTCCGCCAGTGACGTGCTGCTCCGTCTAGCCTGCTCCTCTTGTTCCTATGGTTCGGAATCCGGATAGTTGGACTCAGCTGGCAGTCGTCCGTCGTAGGTTGCCTTCGTTATTAAATCGTACGCCACACGTTGGCTGCGCCACTTCTTACAAAGGCACACGGCCTGAACACTTCTTACAACCGTTGTTCACCACTTTTTGTGACCGTTGCCTATCTAATTTTGTGTTTACTTATTTGTTTGCCCGTTTCGGTAGAACACTTTTGACTCTTCTCAG